>NW_015112619.1:298130-299168 GCF_001443285.1 Poecilia latipinna | reverse complement strand
GAAAACATCCCGAAGAAGACAAGAGCGCAACTTCCTTCTTCCCAAAATGTAAACAAACATGGAGTAGAGTCAGAATTTAGCAAGTATAAGATTTCTCTTTTGTCTATTTGGTAAAATATCTTGAGCCATTCCTCTCACTAGTGTTACGCTAGCATTTGTTTAGACTGTATTCACCCAGAATGCCCTGCGTTATTGTATGCTTCCTTCTTCTGGAAGCTGTGGATGTTTACTCAAACGTTTAGCCGGAGGTGGTTGCCACCCGCCCCATCGATTAGGGACTCGTCCCATATTTTACAAATGACGCTCCTGTACTTTATATAGCAGCCTGCCCCAGTCATTGTTTCACTCACGGTCTTGTGCCCAACTGCCTTCTGGGTAACGCACACTAACCGATGCGTTGCTTCACAGCCGTGGACTCGAAGCGGACATCCTGGACATGTCCGAGCAAGGATAGATTTTTATGACCGCGTATGTTGTTGATCAATTAAATAGCATTAAGGGGGAAAAAAATATATTTTTTTGTTTTTTAAATAATACTGGGATCATTATGAGAATTTGAGGTGTATATATATTGGGATCCATTTTGAGTGTACTATTTTTGTTTTGTTTTTTTAAATGTGGGGTCCGGCTTATAGTCAGGTGTTGCTTATGCATGTATGGCTACTGTTTTTTGTTGTTGTTGTTTTGTTTGTTTTTTTTAAATGTGGGGTCCGGCTTATAGTCCGGAAAATACGGTAATCAAGACCTAGATTTGGAAGCAGACCAGAGTTTGCTTTTTTGGCCTGCATCAAAGTTCGATGCATTCACATCTCCCCAATTGAAACTGTCTAGAAAATCAAACTAATGTTTGATTAAAGTGAACTAAATGTTGAATGCTCCATTAACATAGCAGTCACCTAACGTGAAGATTTATTTTTTTTTGTTTCTAATTTTTCCTGTCCTATCTTTCTTTTCTTGCGTTTGTTTGCAGAAGAGGTCGACTACACCACCTTTGGCACCAACACCTTGACTCGTAAAAAGAAGGCGGTGGTGACGCTT
>NW_015112619.1:266079-295110 GCF_001443285.1 Poecilia latipinna | reverse complement strand
TCACATCTCCCCAATTGAAACTGTCTAGAAAATCAAACTAATGTTTGATTAAAGTGAACTAAATGTTGAATGCTCCATTAACATAGCAGTCACCTAACGTGAAGATTTATTTTTTTTTGTTTCTAATTTTTCCTGTCCTATCTTTCTTTTCTTGCGTTTGTTTGCAGAAGAGGTCGACTACACCACCTTTGGCACCAACACCTTGACTCGTAAAAAGAAGGCGGTGGTGACGCTTCGCAACAGCGACATCAACCGTAAGCGTCCCCGCGTCCCAATTGGCATGCCGCAGGACTTCCGTCCCGTCTCCTCCATCATCGACGTGGACATCCTGCCCGAGTCCCACCGCCGCGTCCGACTCTACCGCCACGGCTCGGACAAACCCCTGGGCTTCTACATCCGCGACGGGACCAGCGTTCGAGTGACTTCCCACGGCCTGGAGAAAGTTTTCGGCATCTTCATATCCCGGATGGTCCCTGGAGGCTTGGCAGAGAGCACTGGACTGCTGGCGGTTAATGACGAGGTGCTGGAGGTGAACGGCATCGAAGTCACGGGGAAGTCTTTGGATCAGGTCACGGACATGATGATTGCAAACAGCCACAACCTGATCGTGACCGTCAAGCCGGTGAACCAGCGCAACAACGTCGTCCGCAGCAGCAGAATCTCCGGCAGCTCAGGCCAGTCGTCGGACAGCAGCGGCTCCATCAGCAATCCGAGTTTGTCGGTGGCCTCGGCGCGGGAGGCAACCTCTGTGGCGCATCACAACTACCACGACGACCTGGAAAGCGACGAAGACACGGACATCGTCATCGAGAACAGCCTCAAGCGACCGTCTCTCCGGTCCAACGCCTCGCTGGCTTCCAACGTGTCCCGAACGCACCAGCAGACTCCGGCGGCTCCTCCCAGCCCTCCAACGAGGCCGCCGTCGGTGGTCTCCACCTCTTCCTTCCGGTCCCAGACCAGTCTCAACGGAGGGTCCCACCACCAGCACCACCAGCAACCACAACCCAGCATCAGCCTCAGCCACCAGCTGCACAGAGACCTGAACCTTAAACACAGCCAGCACCAGCAGTCCAAACACAGCGAGCTGCACATGCAGCCGCCTCATCACAGCAGCAATCCGGCGCTCCGGCACAGCAACGGCAGCTTGCACAAAATCCTCAGCTCTCTGAAAACGGACCCACGCCACAGTCTCGCTCTGCCCAAGGGAGGGGTGGAGGAGGATGGCACTGTCATTACCCTATAATAATTACAGATAAGGAAGCATAAACATCCCAGCTGCTCAGAGACGATACTGGAACACCCGGATACACACGAGCACAGACTGCGTCCTCTGATGTTTTGTTTTGTTTTTTATAAGGCAATAGAAAGTTTACAATAATGATACTGTGTATATATCTTGTATTTTTTACGTTTCTTATGTTCAAAAATTGTGTATGTTCTTTATAAGCGTCAGAACAAATGGCTTTTTATAGTCCACTGTAGGTTAGAGCTCTGAATGTACCTGCAGCCTGGTGTCTTTTCTTGGTGTCCATTTTTAAGACCCTCTTTCATTCTCAGTAGAGGGACCAATGTGGGGTTACTTATGGATGTGTTTTCTTTACAGAGTAAATCTATACTACTTATATTCCCATAATGCTGTGTAGAGTTTGTTTTTACTAGGTCTTTTATGCATCCATGATTGTGATCAAATCTTTGTATCTGTTTAAATAAATTATTCTCTCATTCATGAAAAGCAGATGTGATGAGTCAGATGTTTCAATTTAAGTCTCATTTTCTGCATGACATACAAAGTTCTGGAAATGAGATGCGCCAAGCAGAGGTTTTCCTTACAGTAGTGTGGAGGGGAATGAGTTTTTGGGTACGCTTAAAGGACAGAAATATTTATGTGATTGCAAATTGGTTAACAGTCAAATTGTTGGGGTTGTACCCCGGTCCATTCGTCATCGCTTTCAATCGATCACTATGTCCGTACATGTCCTTTTTTTTTCATCCACCCATCTCCTTTTTTAATCCATCTGTTCATCCACCCAGCAGTTCATCTCTACATACATCTGTCATTCATCACTCACTGCTTCAATAATCCCTTCATCTGTTTGTCCATCCATCTGAACTTTTCATCTGTTCATCCATATATTCATGCTTTGATCCATCTGCCAATTTCACCATGTGTCCTGTTCATTTGTCTGTCAATCCATCCATTTATTTTTTTTTCAATCTGTCCATCTTTCATTCATTTCTGCATCTGTTGTTCTTCATCCATTCTTTTCCATCACTCGTGCATCCATCCACATTATACATCATGATTCATTTGTTTCTATGTCCTTTCATCCCTCCGTCTATCAATCTTTTGTTTTACTTTGAGCATGGAAGAGAAAATAAAAAGATAATGGAAATAACTCGGCGTACAGGCTATTTATATTTACAGCAGCCTGCAGTTCAATAATGTAGGAATAGGAAAATCTTTTAATCCTACCCAAGATAATCTGTCGGTTTGTTCATCCATACATTCGTCTCTAGTCTTTTCCTGTTTGTTTGTTTTTTTATGAGTTTCATATTCAAAGTTTGACATGCAAAAATTTCTGCCGTTTGTATTTTAATGATCTGTTCGGTTTCTCCCTCGAAATAGACGGAGAAATAACATATTTCAGTAGAAAACTGGTTATGTCTTATATTGAGATTATTGTTATTCTTCTAAAGAAATTTAGTGAAGTTAGGGATTTTTTTTTAAGCTTACACCTGACAGTCACATGAGTCATGACGGAAGTGGATGTCTTGAGTTTCTTTTAGCGGCACTAATTGTTTTCTATAAATGTGTGACCAACAGACGATGGCACGAGAGTTATGAACTTGTTTTCTTTCAAGCATTAAATGACATAAAGTATTGTAACAGGAACACTATGTTTGATTAGCTCCTCTGTAGTATTTTCCACTTTATTTGGGTAGACCGTGATGTTGAGGCTAACTGAATAAATTAGTATATTTAGAAGCGGCAAAGTACATTCTCTGAAGGTTAGATTCCTTTGTTGTGGATCAGCAATCTTTATCATTAAGTTTTTGACTGCAGGCAACCTTCATCAGGAATGCAGCGTCTTTCAGTCTTAGAGGCCCTGCAGCAGCAGCAAACATTGTGTCACCTCTTTGCTAGTGAATGTTTGCCCGCCATGTTTATTCAGGATGCTGCACTAATCAACCGGCTAACTGATCCTTTACATCAGGCTAATCTGCACCGCCACTCTGCAGATTTTAGGGTAAGTGGGGGAACTGAACTGCTAACAAACAGGGTCATTGTGTAAACAGTGGAAGAGCACACACTGTACACTGAGACTGCAAACCATATTCACATTGCAAAAGACAAGGAAAAAAAGTAAAAAAAAATGTAATTAACATTAAAAGTCCCAAGTATGGTTCTTTCAGGCAAGCATGTGCCCAAATGTATATGTTTTGTATATAACAAGTTTTGAAGCATGTTTATGACAATTTATACTTTTGGAGAAAAGCGCTGCACTGAGCCTTACACGCCATGTTATTATCCTGGCTGCCATCTGCTGGCGGCAAATGCACCGACATGCTAAGAGCTAAACGGTAAATTGAAACATCCCCGCAATGAAATGCTGCTGGACACCGAAACGAATCCCAGTTCATTTTTGTTCAAATCGTTTTAAACTTTAATGTTGAGTCATGGTGTTAAATAAAGAACATGACAAAATTACGTTAGACCTGCTTTATTCATTTGTGTGGAACCCGTCGACAAATTTGAATTCAGTTAACTAGAAAATAATAGAAAAATAGTTGAATTAAAAACATATCCGTTGATAGAAAGCAAATTTTTAGTTGTTTAAGTAACATAATTTGTTTATGTTTAGTGAATGAAACATAAGTTCACTGAAAGAGTGTTTGCTTTGTCAGACTATCACAAAAAAAGTTAAGTTCGTTCAACTAACTTCTATTTTGTCAATTTGAGGTGATTTGAAAGACTTGAGTTAATTTATTAATTTTATTTTAGTCAAACATAGTCATAATGTCAGATTATCCATTTTTTCTTTCAATTAACATAATAAAATTATGTGAAACCTGTTGATATATATGTGTGTGTGTGTGTGTGTGTGTGTGTGTGTGTGTGTGTGTGTGTGTGTGTGTTAAGTCAATGATTCATTTCTTTTATTCTGAATTAAATCCAAAGTATTATATTATATTTAATATATTATAGAGGATATTTGAAGCGCACTTTGGTATGTTTGTCCCTCACGAGTTTCCTTTTACAGTGCGTCACACGTGACCCAGTCAGTTGACAGGGCAAAACACGGCAGTTGGTCAGTGGGGGAAAAAAGAGTAGACAGGGGAAATGGACCATCATCGGGTGGACAGAGTGGGCCTGCTGTCTCCTCTGGAGGAGTCCAGCGCGGAGATCAGCAGGGACAGCGGCATCGTGTCTCAGAGCGCCAGTAGCCTGTCCATGGTGAGCGACCTGTCCAGCAGCGGCACCGTGTCCCAGAGCCCCAGCTTCGGAGCAGCAGCCGCGGCTAACGTTGTATCCCGGAGCCCGAGCTTGAACCAGGCAGCAGGGGAGCACGGGACAGCCGACCAGCAGCACGACTCGGAGCAGGACGACGAGGTCCTGAGACAAACCGCGCTCCAGTACTCGTCCTACATCCGAGCCACAGCTGGAGAAGAGGTTTGTTTAGTCGTCAAGGCACAACATGGAGTCCTCAGCTAAGTTAGCATGGTTGTTTATGGCACCTTTGCTTACCGTAGAGCCGTGTTGTGGCTCGATGGGGAATAGTTCATAAGCTTGACGTGTTCGTGGGATCATAAACAGGGCCCGGATTTTTTTTTTTTTTTTTTTTGAGAGCTCTCTGTCACTCCTGATGGACATGAATTGAGCAGGCATGACTCCAGGATGTTTATGCAGTCATGGCTAACTGATGGACAAAGGCTCCTGTGTCCTCAGCTTGAAGTTAGGTGTGTGTAAGCATGAATTTGAGGCTGTCACATGGTTTCTAGATAATCTTTGAAGCTGAGGTTGGCCGATTTACATTCCCAAAGCATTTTCACTTTGTGTCACGTTAGAACCACAAACTTCAACAAGTGTTATTGGGATGTTATTTGATAGACAAACAGATAAGACTATCGTATGGTATTTTCAAAGATTTTTACTAATAAGAATCTGAAAAGTGTGGCATACTTTTATATTCAACCACACTGAGTCGACGGAGTGAAATTTTTAGCTATCAAAAATAGCTAAACTTAACTCGGATTGGATGGAGAGTTTTGATTAATATCCATTTCCAAATCTTTCCACAGATTCCTAATTGTATTTTGGATAATGAATCTGCTTTGATATAAGCAGTGCACAACTCTGGCTGTATGTTTAGGGTCATTGTCCTGCTAGAAGGTGACCTTTTACCCCAGATCTTTGCAGCCTTTAACAAGTTTTTATCCCATTATTGATGGATGGATGGATTGTCCTCCATCAGCTCTGAACAGCAATCTCACAGCAAGATTTTGTGTGTTACTGAGTGAACGTTGCGTTTATGGTGCTGTGCAGTTTTAAAGGTGCACTCAGTGTCTACCTCCGAATTGGAATTTACTAGTTCCACCTAGAAAAATGAACCCTCCCGAAGTTTGAATTTCAGAGGCGTCCAGTCATTCCCAAGTTAAGATTAAGATGTTGAACATTTTTATTTGTCGACCTGACATTTTCTGTATCTAACCAAAAACACAGAGAGTGCTGTTGGCTCTTTTAAATAAAGAGAACTACTTTGGCTGACTACCTTTTTTTTTATTGTGATTTCCAACTAGAACCTGTTCAAACATCCGAGTGAGCTCAAACGCAGCATCATTTTCCAACAAGCATTCGATGTAGGCCGGAAGGATCCGTTTTGCTGTCGCTTAAAACAATGTCTCCAACATGGCTTCCCCTGGTTTTCTGTGTCCTTCGGTCTTTTTGATGCCGTTTGTTCACTAATCTTTGGCTATTTATTGAGGCCTTCACAGAATAACTGCATTTATACTCAAATTAAATTACACACTGATAAACTCTTCTAAAGGCAAATAGTTTACTTGAATTTTATTTGGGGTATCAGAGTGGAAGGGGTGAATAAAAATGTACCCCTTACCTTTTTAGATCTTAATGAGTAAAAAAGTAATGATAAAAAAAAATACATCCATGCATCATTTCCCGTACACTTCACAACTGATCCTACTTACATAAGATCCCATTAAAATTCATTGAAGTTTGTGGTTGGAGCAGAAGAAAATGAGAAAAGTAATGGCCATCTGTCTTGCCGTAGTTTAGTCAGCAGCCACAAAGGCATTTCTGTTATGAGCTGTGTCTGTGCATATGTGATTTCTTTTAATTGTTACATAATCTATGCATATTTATTGAGATAATGAAATGAAAAATAAGGAAGTGTAATTCAGGCAGTTATTTCAACAAAATATCAGATCAGAAAATGGAGAAAGGAGGTTACCGTTCTAGCCAGTCACAAACACATTTTTCATTTAACATTATAAATTTTGATCCCAGGTACAGAGGAAGAAAAAAAAAGATTGGTGGAGGGCGTAGGAGGTATTTGAGTCGCCCATCAACTCCCCAGATACCTAAATATCGACATAAGCTACAAAAAAAACAAAAAAAAACCTCCATGTCAGTTAATATTTAGGTTTTAATGATCAATATTTTCCTTTCTTTTCTCATGCTCAAGCTTTACATGTCGGCTCCTTTTCTATATTCCAGATCCAGTGCTTGGAGAAAAGCTTGGAGGAAATGCTGACGAGAGTGGATGAGTTTGTGGGGATGCTTGATATGGTGAGCCTGGGCAGTCTCTGAAACGACCGAAGTAACTTTTTTTTATTATTATTTATTTATGAAAATGGCAACCATTTGGATTTCTTTCTCTCTTCTTTTTGTATATCATGTCCCACTAGATTCGTAATGATACATCCCAAGTTGTAAATGAAAATCTACCAAAAATCCAACAGAAGTCTGATGAAATGAGGCAAATATACAGAAGAATTGATAAACTGGAGGTACGTAAATCTTCCAAGGATGTTGTCAATAAGCATTCTGTTGTGCTGCCAGGCCACTGCGGTTGAGCGCTTTACTGATTGTTTTCTTAAATAATTGTACCTGCTAACTCTCTTTCAGAAGTGCTCCATGACTATTGGACAATGTTTCAAATTATTTTCAATTTTTTTGTTTATGGCACAATTATATTTTTTTCCATTAACAATGCTCACTGAAACCTTTCGTAGTTTTGAAATTTCTTCAGCAGCAGCATGTTGTGTCTCTTCCAACAGTATGAATTGCCATAAAATCCACCCTGATACATTATTATTATTAAAGTGGTCAACAAGGACATTAATTTTCAAATCCAGTTCAAAGCACAGTCAGATCGCTTGTGATGTTTTGAGATCCAAATGTGTTTGGTAAAAGGAATGTGGCATAAACATTGTGCATTTTGGGCTTCAAGAATCTTAAATTTGTTGCTTTTGTCTGTTTGCAGGCCTTTGTGAAGATGGTTGGAACCAACGTCAGTGCAATGGAGGAGCAGGTCACGCAGGCAGAGACCGACCTGGGAACACTACCGAGTGCTTTCAAGAAGATCCTCCGCACAATGACTGTCCCAGGATTCTTAAATGTGAGATTTCATGACAAAGTTTTCTTTAACAGTTCATAGTTTTTATCTGGTATGGTGGATTCTTTTGATAACAGACTATTTTGGTTTTGTTCTGTGCTCCAAGACGAGTCGGTCAGTGGTAGCTGAGTCGAATGTGTTTGCTTCCAGAAACAGGCCAGTCCACGAAGACCAGCCCCAAATCAGCGCCAAGAAGTCCCCAGCGTGTTCCAGACAGACGATTATTTCTCATCACAGCCTGAACAGTGACAGAACTGCAGAGTCGAAGCCTGGTTCTAACCTCAGAGGCACGTTTAGTGAAACTGTACTGACAACTGCCATCCCTCTGAGGAGGATCCATCGGTGCAAGTGGCCTCAAGAAGCAATAGTAGCTTTTTTCCTGATCAATTCACTGGAAGACAAATGACAATTTACCACGGTTTTATTGTCATTTTTTTCTGTCTTTTTTTTTTCGAGGCGACGACAAGCTCTGAACTGTAGCAACATGTTTTTTAAAAGTGCCTACATGGAGTTTTACGCCTTTCAAGTTCGTGGAGTTAAAACTGTAAAATGGTTAAACTTTTGACAAGTAAGGAAGGAAAAAAAAAAAAACCCTGCTTGTTTACAAGGCACAGTAAAGACAGTACAGTAGATGTAACGGATGAAAAATGACCCCAGCCTCTTTTTCTACAAAAATATATTCCTGTTACTGGTGTTTGTACAGCTCTGCACGTTGAACTAATCTGTAATTCTATATGACTAATTCCTTGTACCCCAGCAATATTGCTATTACCCAGTTAAGCATTTAATGTCTTCCATTTCAAAATATTCACTTCTTATCTAGCCTTATCTTTCTAGCTGTGGATGACAGTTGCTTCACTGACATGGGGCTAAATCTTTAATGGCACCGTTTTTTTATGGAACAAAGCACAGGTGCAAGGACTGGTAGTTTTAGTTTGCCGTGCCACACTCTTAGCTAAAAGCTTTGCGCCACAAACTGTGAATTATCACAACAGGACACTTTGATTTGTCTCAGCATGATGTAATGTGGCTCTAACCCCCAAAGCAAGGTGGTAGGTGTCACAGCCATTATTTATATATTTTTTTTTCTTTTTTGCCAAAATAGTTGGTACAGATCTCCTTTTTACATGCTAACTTTGGTTGAAGTTTTTAAATTAACCAATAAAATGTATTTAAGTCAAATTATTTCATGTCCTTATATTATTTCAACCTTTTTTTGCACAAATGTTTATTTGCTCTACAAATCTGACTGTGCACTGAAAACCAGTAGGATTTGAGCTTTAGAATTGTCGCTCAAGGTGGCAACATGTTTGAAAAGCTCTATTAGATTAGTTCTTATTTACTCTTTTTGTACACTTTTGTTTAGGTTGGGGCATTGCTTATTTGGACACTCATATCCCTATTGATATTGGATATGAGCAGCTGGAAGGATTTTTGCTCTTTTTGTTTTCTGTCGGTTTTGATGCATTTTTTATTATTATTATTTTTGTTTGTTGTTAATAAACTACGACCCCCAAATTTTGCCAATGGAGGCTTCATGGATGTAGAGTATCTAACTATTATTAAAGATGAAAATGAAATTTCCACTCCGCCCTCGAGTCATCAAACGCCACCCGTCTCATGCGCTGGTGACATAAAAGGAGCGTACCCACACAAACCAGGAGGAACGTTCCTTCCAGAGTCTTGATTGGTTAACGTGCAATGACGTCACCGGTTAGTTACAACTCTCAGGAAGCGGGAACGCACAACGTCGACTTCAGTCAACTTTGTCACGTTGGTTTGTCGAACAAAGTAAGTCAAACTAAAAAACACGATACCGTGTGCTTTGTGCCATATGCTTATTAAAACACGACAGTATCGATACTTTTTGCCGGGAAGAGCTAAATGGATGATCACTGGGAAAATTTGAGACTTAACTTTTCGAAGAAAAAAAAACTGGCCTTTGCTCGTGCTCTGCTAGCAAATGGTGTTTAACTTTGCGTAATATGGCCAAACTTATTAAGTGTCAAATGCCTTAATCTTTCAATAATATGATACGAAAATATTTTGACTTTTCCATATTAATTATTAGTCGTAACGAAGCTTTTACAGGAAGGGCTGCAAGTGAGCTGTGGTTTATTGAGCGTCATATGTTAACCAAATCTAAGTGATTTACTGGCATTTTTTTTAACATCTACGGCAATAACACGCGAAGCATCTTATAAATAGAAATTTGGCATGTAATCTTTTGGTTGTGTCGAGTCTAAAATGATCTTTTTAAACAGAGCACTAAATAATTGTAATAGGATGGAATAGAAATGTATTGTATTTCTATTCCCACAGTGGGAAAATTAAGGTGTACCAGTATCAAAGTGAAAGGCAAGTGGAAATATGCATATAACATATAATAAATATGAAAACTAAGCAAAAAAAGGGAGAGATTTATAGCATAAAATAATGCTATGTAGTTATTAAAATGGCACTCGGTTTAAAAGAAATATGCAACTGGTTAAATTAACACGACATGCAGTTCTACTTGCATAGATCTAAATACCATTTTAAGGGATGCAATATTCTACAAAAGTATAAAAGTCAAAGAAATTAATATAGTAAGTAAATCACACTAACCCTTTGTTGTTGTTTTTTAAATGGACTGTGTCGTTTCAAGCTCAAAATTCTAGTTATTCATAATGCCATAAATTAAAATTTCATCACATTTTGTGATGAAAAATAAGCCCCTTTTTATTTTATGTGGTAATTAACACAAAATAATTTAAATAAAAAATGAATGTAGACTGATTTGTGGTCCAGTGTGTTTCAATTTATTAAATACATAAGTGTATCATGAAACTTCATTCATAAGTATAATAAGATATTTCCAGTTTATTATCTATATAATAAACTATATAATTATTGTATAATAAGATATTTCCACTTTATTATCTATTAACATAGAAGTTTCATTATCTCCTTCAACATCTTAATTATTCTGCACTTAAGATTTATCTATTACAGTGCTTAAATAACAATTTTAGTTTGACCTAGATTTCTTCCTGTCAATTTGGCATATATTTAATTTTGAGGCCAGTATTGACCCCTGATGTACACCACAAGTAATCTCCATTAATGCTTTTATTAACAGAAGTTAATCGCCTGTTGTAATCATAACAGCTATGCTTTTTACTTGCTCAATCTTCACAGATCCAAAGTCTCACACATGGCAGGCGATAAAGAAATATGGCAAAAGATTGGAGAGGGCTTTGTTCAGGAGTATTACAACCAGTTTGACAATACCAACAGGATGGCACTTGCTAATCTCTATGTAAGTTCTGCATTATGGCGTCATTCTCACTGGTTATAATCTACATATTATCCCATTTTGCTTTAATCCCACTCAGCATAAATAATCCTCCTTTTTCTCCCCCTCAGTCTCCCAGCGCCTGCCTGACATGGGAAGGCTCACCGTTTCAGGGAAGAGAAGCAATAGCTAACAAGCTCGTAGTAAGCACGTTGTGATAACAGTTTTGACATGTATCTGAAAAAATGTCTGCGTCCAGTCTCAATTATTGAATGCTCCTACTAAGAACCAGCAGCTCTCCCTGTTTACTAGCAAATGATTATTGTTTTTTTAGTCTCTGCTGATAATTTATTTAATAATTTTATGTTTTATTCTCAGAACTTGCCTTTCAAGCAGATCAAGCACATCATTACAGAGCAAGACTCCCAACCAACTATCGACAGTTGCATCCTCATCATGGTCTTTGGACAGTTAAAGGTAAACCAGTCAATAATAGCTTATCGTTTTCAGGTGGTGCCACCAACTCTTAAAGTTTTGCCTACAAACATACTCTGACATGTTATGTACACATGCTCCACGTTGCTGCCTACTGACTCTTTTGGATTCAAGTAATGTTTAAAATTTAAAGTATGTTTAAATCTCGGACGTCTTGGTGCCATTTTGCTCCTGTTTTACTTTTGAGAAATTTGCATTTGTAAACTGGGTAGGATTTTCACTGGCAGTAGCTTTATACCTTGATTATAAGTGGTGCTATCTAAATATAGGAGACATTGTTGGAACATCCATTTTTTTTACTTACAGCAGTATTTATATGAAAATATATTTTGTTTTTGTCTTGCAACAGGCAGATGATGATCCACCAATGGCCTTTCATCAGGTGTTCATGCTGAAATCCCAAAATGGCGTATGGGTTTGCACAAATGATGTGTTTCGTCTCGGGGTGCACAACATACCAGTGTAGTGATCTGGATTTTTCATACACATGTTACAACCTGTTCTGAACTGATTTTGTTGTTCTGCGATATGACAGGACTGTATGTAAAGTTCAATCAATTAAACATAAATGGTGTACTTGCTGTGTTGTTGCTATGCAAAATAACATTCCTTACAAATTAAAGAATTTAGTATTCTAAACTAAAATGGGTTTATTATTATTATTTCATTGTTATAAATATTTTGTCTGGTGTAAAGTTTTGTAATATGTTCCTTTATGTCGATGTGGTTTCGTTACATCACATGTCAAGTATCCTGCCGCTAGAGGCGCTGTGGTGCTCCGTGTGGCACATTAAAAGCCACATTTAAAGGGTCATGGCTCCGAGCTCCAGATAGCAACAAAACGCAGTTTATTCGTCGAAAATGACGCCGACGGTGAAGAAGTCCTCACAGGAAACTGGACACGTAAATGTAAGTCGACAGCCTGATCGTTGCTACGATATGTGAGCAGTTTGTAACATTAGAAGACGCTTGTGTAATCGTCGGTATTTTTGGTTGAATGCTGACATTACCTCTAACTGGAGGCCTAATTAGGTACAATTATCGTTGAAACTCGTTGAAGATGTTGGATTCTTTGTCAGATACGAATGTAAAAACAGGATTTTTGTCAGCTCGTGGTGGCCATCGGTTGTTGACAGTTTTTGGTTTGTCAAAAATTACCCAAAAAATGAAACTGAATCTAAATTCTAGCTACCATCCAGTGAAAATAAATGTGACTAAGTTAGTATGTTATAAACTTGTATAGAACGACTTCAATGTCGAGTCCTTTGTTTTGAGTCAGTGCGCAGGCGCATAAGAGGTAGCTTTTGTAATTAAAAGGAAAACGTAAAGGAAGCGTACAGGGAACTCAAATCGAAGCAGGAAACATTGCAACATGGCTTGTACTTTGCAGAACGGTTTCGAGGAAAAATATGAGGGTCATCAAAGTGGTACGGAAGCCGAGGACGAACCTCTTCTCCGGGAGAACCCCAGACGGTTTGTCATCTTTCCCATCCAGTATCCGGATATCTGGAAGATGTACAAGCAAGCTCAGGCGTCTTTCTGGACGGTGGAGGAGGTAATTACTAATTAAATAACTAATTCATATGTGAATATATATAATAACTTAATGACTTACAGAATTTACTCTCTGGTACCTAACAACAGCATTGAAATATTTGTCCTTAAATAAGCACTGACTAAAGTATTTATGCTTCTTGACTTTTTTTTTTTTTACTTTGTGATATGCTACAACCACAAACTTATTGGGTCGCCTAAACAAAGTAGTGTATAATCATAAAGTCAAACTATTCTTTTTCAAATTGCTCAAAGTTTGTCAGGTCAGGGTAGGTGGTGAGCAACTGTGATGATCGATTTTTGAGTTAAATCACAGATTCTTAATTGGATTTTGACCTGGACTTTGACTGGGTCATTCTGACACATCAATATGCTTTTATCACATCATTCCATTGTAACTCTGACTACAATGGAATGACGAGATCCACTTTGTCTTGCTAGAAGGTTGACCTCTGCTCCATGCTGAGGCGTTTTGCAGTCACTAACAGGTTTTCTTCCTGGAATCCTCTCCTACATTTCATTGGTTTACCTGAAATCTTTACCAAATCTGACTCTGAACTAGATTTTTATGTTTTTCAGGTTGATCTCTCCAAAGACTTGGTCCACTGGGACCGCTTGAAACCTGAAGAAAAACATTTTATCTCACATGTCTTAGCTTTTTTTGCCGCCAGCGATGGGATTGTCAACGAGAACCTGGTGAGAAGCGATGTTTCTTAGCTGTAATCAATGCTATTTATTTTATAGATGTAGCCTAGCATGTATTTAACCTACTCGATTTACTGTGTAAGCAAGCCAACAGTGGCAGTTTTCAAAGCCATTTTCTATTTTATAGTAACTGATTGTTTTGTGTGTGTGTGTGTGTGTGTGTGTGTGTGTGTGTGTGTTTGAGCGGCACATTGATTGTTTTCCCGGTGGTTTAACGGGTTTTTTTGGGGGGTTTTTTTGGTCTCAACAGGTGCAGAGGTTCAGCCAGGAAGTGCAGCTCCCTGAAGCACGCTCCTTCTACAGCTTCCAGATCCTCATAGAGACCGTTCACTCAGAGATGTACAGCATGCTCATCAACACTTACATCAGGGATCTGAAAGAGAGGTCAGCAGCCTATCTGTGATTCTGTCTCACGTTCTTTAGCCTTTAGTGTTTTTCTATTTTTGACTTTACATTGTTTGAAATTAGTCCTAACTCATTTTTCTTGAACATGCACCTGTTAATCAGATTTGTAATCTTCACTCTCAGCTGCATCCCCAGACGCTGCAGCTTTAATGTACCCACAGGGACTAAGCTTAACTTCTTTTTATTAAAAAGAGAAAATGATAAGAAACGACAACAAATCTTCCTCCTGTTGCAATGATTTCATTCTGCATGTTTTGCAATTTGTTCCTTGCATCTTATACATTTTCAAGCATGAAAAAGACAAAATAAGCCTATTCTCTAACACACATTACTTAAAAAAGTAATTTCATATTAGCATTTCCTTACTGACTATAAACCAGCTCTAAAAGGGATTTCACACTGACTGACAACCATTTTTAGTGATATAAAGAGTGACTTCATGATGGATAACTAAAAAACTTTTTCCAGCTTCATTGTCAGAATTAAACAGTATAATTCAAATAAAAAACACAAAGCAAACTTATTTTTTTTAGGCTACAATAAAAAAGCAATATTTGACACTAAAAACAACAACCGTGTATTGCCAGAATAAAACCACACATGATGGCAGCATCATTCTTTGTGGTTTGTTGTTAGTTTTGACCCAAAATCTTCACGTCTGCTTGGAAGCTGAGTGGTCTTTTTTTTTTTTTGCAATCACATTAAACCCACGTAGATTCAGATTTAATCGTGTCCCGAATGGGGAATTGATGTTACAGCAAGTATAAAAATTAAAAGACAATATGTTAAAGTTAAAAAATAAAAACAATAAAACATTCTTTAAAAAAAAGACATCAAAATACTAACAAGTACAAGTACACCAAATATGCAAAAAAATGACTTTATAGAAATATTATTGAAGCTTTGGAATGGCCTAGCCAAAGTACAGAACTGGATCTGTCAGAGAATCTGTTGGGTTTCTTGAAACGGGACATGGACAAGAGATGTCCTTTCAGTCTAAGAGATTTGCTCAAGTCAGAGTTGGCAAAATGTGACACACTGATCTACTCCTGCCAACGGAAAAAAAAATGCTTTAAAGTTTCAGTTCACTCTTTCAACATGCTGTTTAGCAGCTAGGTTGCATTTCATTGTTGCAAGTTTATTTTTTAACAGATTTGATTGTTTGTTTTTTTCAGTCGACCTGTACAGACAATAGCATACAATAAAGGGTAGAAAAAGTCACTGTCACTGTTTAATCTGATGCTTTGTGTGTTTTAGGGACCATTTATTTAACGCTATTCAGACCACGCCGTGCGTGCAAAGAAAAGCGGATTGGGCCCTCCAATGGATAAATGACAACAAATCCACTTTTGGTAAACCATGACACTTCAAATAAAAGATTACCATTGACTAAACTCTATAAACCCAGACTAGAGGAACTTCTTGTTTACGG
This sequence comes from Poecilia latipinna, assembly GCF_001443285.1. Classification (NCBI taxonomy): domain Eukaryota; kingdom Metazoa; phylum Chordata; class Actinopteri; order Cyprinodontiformes; family Poeciliidae; genus Poecilia; species Poecilia latipinna. The sequence goes on along the minus strand of NW_015112619.1, from coordinate 279,605 downwards.
TAATTCAATAGGAGTTTTCTTTTCTGTGTCCACAGGGGAGCGTCTTGTGGCTTTCGCAGCAGTGGAGGGGATTTTCTTCTCAGGCTCATTCGCTGCTATCTACTGGCTGAAGAAGAGAGGCCTCATGCCAGGCCTTACCTACTCCAACGAACTCATTAGCAGGGACGAGGTGAGGCGGTCACAAATTTATGTCGGCCAAGCTTTTAAAATACTTACTTGTGATTTCACCTGGAAAATTGTTGCAATGTAGCACAGAAAATGGTGTAGTTGTTAGTTTTAAACCAGATGCAGATTTCTGGTAGGTACTGCATCTTCTCAATGTTCTAAAAAAAAACAAAATAAAATAAGGCACATTTTTCACATTATTTGCCTAATTGTTGCCTGAAATGTGGAAAAAGTCTCTCTTCTTTCCCGGTAATCTCTTGCTACGCAGGATAAACCTGTAAACCTCATTTTCCAGCATAATAAAACAGTCGGAGAGTTCGATTTGCATTTGAAAATAAATTCCTCTTTACAAATAAGATTTTGTTTGTGGAGGCTTTCTTTATAACTGCTCTTTAAACTGCATTGTAAATTTTTAAGCATTTGTAGCATGTCACATAACTTTTGTTTCAGAAAATTAATTTGTACAGTAAGAGAAAATTATCTTAGATCCTGAGGCAAAAAAAGATGTTCAAGAAATATTAATTCAACAAAAAGTTAGATTCAAGAAGTCTAACTTTTTGTTTCTGTTTCTGTTTTTATGTCTTGATTTTTGCTTTGTACAACACTTTGAGCCTCGCTTGTGTTTAAAGATTTTTTTCCCCCTTTCTCCAGGGTCTGCATTGTAACTTTGCCTGCCTGCTGTACAGCTACCTGCTGAAAAAACCTTCAGAGGACAGAGTCAAAGATATTATCAGCAAAGCTGTGAGCATTGAGCAGGTGGATAATATAATTTCATATTGCAGGATTTCGGTATCCTGTCTTCTTGCAGTATTTTCGTAAAAGTTTTGTGTTTTTGTTTTATAGGAGTTTTTGACAGAGGCCTTACCAGTCGATCTGATTGGAATAAACTGCTGCCTCATGAAGCAGTATATCGAGTTTGTGGCCGACCGGCTGCTCGTCGATCTTGGATTGACCAAGGTAATTCTTCCAAGTAATCATAAAACAAGTTTAAGTCAGAATAAACGATGTCAGTTTGATCTGTAAGAAGTGTAATAAAAGTCATAGTCCTTTTCCTGAAATGAAATTATTTGTGCAAAACATTAAATAATATTGGTATTTTATTTGTTAATGAAAAAATGTGTAATAGGTGGGAAAATGAGTTTCTTTTCCTCTTTTTTTTTCTTTAAAAGGTTTACAATGTGGAAAATCCTTTTGACTTCATGGAGTCCATTTCTCTGGAGGGAAAAACAAACTTCTTTGAGAAAAGAGTAGCCGAGTACCAGAGATTCGGAGTGATGTCGAGCAGGACGGACTGTGAATTCACTCTGGATGCAGACTTCTGAAACCAAGGGAACATTTCTGTCATTACTGTACTGATTTTCACAAAGCAACCACTCCCTGATTTACATTTTAAGTTTTCTTTATCCAATCAAAACAAACAATTCTTAATAGGTGCTAAATTGGAAAAAATACAACCTCAGATAAACAGCATATGACATATTAATATGCAATATGACATATTGCTTGTGTACTAAAAGTGAAGCCTTTTCTTGTTGTTTATCTGGGATTTTATGTATGATTTTTTTAACACTTGATAAGGCGAAGATGGTTTAATTTTATGGTGAGATGTAAAACATTAGAAATTAAAGAAGGTATTCTTTATTTTTTTAAAACTGTTTGTTATATTTGATCTATTTATTTATTTTTTGGCAAAGTGGACATTAGGTAAAACATGCCAAAGTTTTGTTATGTTTCCTTTAATTAGATTCAATCAGTTTTTAATGTTGGAAAGTTACTGTTTGCTCTTACTTATTGATACAATTAAAAACTTGTAACAGCAGTATGGAAAACAAACCAAGTCCTGAAAGCATTTTTTTGTCGGTTTTCATTTGGTTTACTCACTTTAACAGTGTACTTGGCGTTTCTATGAAAATAAATCATGCTTGAGTCTCCAAAGTCAATTACATCCCATGTATATCTCATTTTACATTAAACTGTGGTTTTTAATCATGACTACGCCTCATGCGGTGAAGTGTTCTGGGTCATGGGTTGGTTGTTTGTTTGTTTTTTTTTTTTTAGACTTTTATATTCAGTGAAATATAGTTTTCAAATAAAAATCAAGTTTTGTTGGGGGGAAAATGCTGCTTGTTTGCTTATTGCTAGAGCCTACACCAACATTTAGTGAAAGATTGGTGAGAAATATTTCTGTTATAATTGGATTTCTAGACAGCATGTCAAGTTTACATCCAGAATTTTCTGCAAAATCAGGACAAATTATTTATGCAAGTTCTGCTTTTTTAGTGAATTGACTTTTCGCTGTTTTTGTAATTTGGTGAATTATAACCAGAGTTATAAAGAGTTTAATGTTATTGAGCCTCTTACAAATAAAGCAGAGTGTTAGCTGTGAGTTTTTTTTTTCTTGATTTTGCTTTTTATTTTACATTCGTGAAATCTATAGGTTTAAATCAGCACTTTACCACTTAACTGTGCTTGTATTATTAGTGGGTGTTTGTTAGTGGAGTGAAAATACCTCAGTGGACAGTATCTTTAAGTGCTTTGCATGGAGTTTTGATTTCTTGCAGCGAGATTAGATTAGCCACTCCTCCGATACACGGATGCGGAGTAAAATGAAAGCTAACAGCTAGTGTGGTTTGTGCGCAATTTTTTTAATTTTATTTTGTCAAACATGGCAGGGGACTTATGGAGTTTCGCGCTGGAAAAAGCCGAGCTGCTCTCTAGCCGTTTACGGGAGCTGGTGTCTTCGGGACAAGGCTTGGTTCGGGCCCAGTTCGGAGTGGATCTGGGTCTGAAGCCCGAGCTTTACCCGAGCTGGCTCATCCTGTCAACGGCAGCGGTCGGTCTGCTGCTGCCGCTGCTGCTCGGGGCGTCCTGGGCCGCTTTCTGCGGCGGCGGCGGCGGAAAGCGACTGGTCGGCAAAAAGCGGGCTTCCCAGGTCAACCAAGGCGGCGAGGAGACAGGAAAGGCCAGCTTTAATATTAAAAGTGTCAAACCAGAGGAGCCGAAGAAGAGAAACAGAAAGAAAACCGGCGACAAGGTGAGGAAGTAGGAATGACACGTCTCATCTCAATGGCTGAATGAAGCAAGCGATTTTCCTCAATGTGTTTTACTAAAGATGCTCTCTCTAGTGGAGAAAAATAAATAAATAAATAAAAGTAAATATAGCTATATTTGTTTTCACCAGCTACCATTTTACGCTAGTTTACCTCAGCTGCCTCCCATATAATAAACTAAGTATTAGCTTGACGCTCCTTTTGTGTCCATAAATGAATTACAAACTACAAAAAACTAAAATTTTACCTACCATGACTTAGTTAATATGTAATATATACAATTTCTGTTGGGGGAAAAAATGAGAGATATGCTAACTAGCTACGTGTTGCTAACTGACACGTCATTGATTAGGGTATAGCGCCTAGTAGTGATAGCCTCCATTAATAAAACAGCCTTCGTGTGGTACTTCCTATAGCAACACATTTCCTTCTGTAAAACGAGATTATGATTAATAATACCTTTCTATTCTTATAAATTGAGACAAATATTTACACACATAAGACTCTTGAAAAAGTCCTCAGTGATTCAATAAAGAGTTGAGGAATCCTTTATTGTTTTTTTTAAGTCCATGAAAATAAGTAAAGTCGTCCTGAAATACAACATTTGCAGATAAATGAAAACTTGCCATCAGTTGCAGTGGATCCTTATTTGTCTATCATGCCAATGTTAGGATATTGATCACCATCTGTAACAGGTGTGCATGAAAGGCAGTCAAAGTCAATCCAAATCGACAAAATATGTTGTTGGCATGCAGGATTTTAATGCAAATTACCTTATATATCACAGTTGACCAAAAACTGCATCCAGCAGATATTGCTGATGACCCTAATTGGCCTTCAGTCATGCAGCCCCATAAGTAAGAGTGAGGCACTGTGTACTTCATCCCGATGTGCCAGCCTTTTTTCTCCATGTACCATCACAATACTATCGCTGGTTTAATAGTGTTCCTTCTTTGGATAACTTTTAATAGCTGATGATTATTGTGGACTGGAAACAACTGACAAGATCCGCAACTTTGGATATAGTCTGTCTCAACCATTATATTTGGTGTCTGCTAAATTCTCTTAAATCTGTACTTTTAGCTGTTTTTTGCTGCTGCTTTAGCACAAAGTGTTAACTTGTTATCTAATATCCTAGTCAGCGCACTGAGGAAGTGACCGTCAGTGTTACTTACTTCACTTTGTCAGCTTTTGTTAGTGTTATGTTGTGTGATGTAGCTTGATTAGCAAATGTATTTACAAAGCAAACTAACAATAGCTTGGTTTTTTTTTTTGTTGTTGTTTCATGTCTTTGTGGTACAGAAGACTCAGTCCAATGGACAGCCGCCGGTCGTTGTTCAAGAGGAAGTTAAAGAGATTGTGGCAGCTTCAAAAACAGCAACACCGATGAAAGCTGTTAAGGTAAGACCAAAATTAAGGGGAATCGAAACTGTTATTGTTGGACAAGTAAGCTACAAGTTTTATTTGGCGGTCTGTCTTGTAATGGTCTAATTCTGAAGAAAGTAATCAAACTATTTTTGTTGTTGATTTTCAAAATCTCAGCAGGTGCACGAGGTGCCGCCCCCGGTGCAGGTGAAAAAACCCAAGAAGAAACCCAAGACAGAACCTAAGCCAGATGTGAAACCAGTTCAGGTTTTGGTCACCAGTGACGTGAAAGAACCGGACAATGGTGCGTCTCCACTGGAGGGGTTGTCACTTTCAAGACACTTATACTGTTAGCCTATAGGCTAGCCCCTTGTAATATGCAGGGATATTCCACCTACACTTGAACTGCAAAGCATATTATTGAGATTTTAAATGACAGACTAACATTGTAAGCTGTTCAAAGGTTTTTAAAAAAAAAAAAAAAAAAAAATCTTAAAAGTACCTCGGAGGTTTGTTAGGGAGCATTAGTGACCCCCCGAAAGAAATACAAGTTAGGAATGTTAGGTTATGAAACAAAATTCCAACTTTTAAATATCCAATGTAGCACCTAAACTGACAGACCAGGCAAGAATAACATTTTAACATTACTCAGAGGTTCACCTACTAACAGGACGAATACTCGAAACTTACCATCAGAAAGAAAAAATGGAAAGATTTAAATCAAAGTCTGACCCTAAATTCATCTGTGAATTAAAGTTCACAGAGGCTCCCCAATACTTCTACAATGCACTTGTGCAAAAAAAGTCTTAAAAAAAAAAAAGGTTTATTCTTATAGAAGGTTGTAGTTGCTTAACCATTCCTTGTTGCTTCGTCTGTATTTCTCCAAGGTGCCTGGGAGACTAAAGTCAGCAATCGAGAGAAGCGGCAACAGCGAAGGAAGGACAAAGGTTCAGAGGATTCTGGGAGCCCGGGAGGCGACAAAGCTTCCAAGGCCCACGTCGAAACACCTGCGGCCGCGGCAACGAGCAAAAAGAAGCGAGGAAACAACGGTAATCGTCCCCTGAAGATCAAACTCATTGTTCCCATTTGTTTCAATAAGAGAATTTGATGCCACGCCCAAGTTTAAAGTGGCTGTTTAGACTCGCTAACGCAGGCTTTATATGTTGAGTACGATGTCGCAAAGTTGACATCGACACGTTATTTGCTCTACATGTGATGCAGAGAACCAGCAATCGAGACCGATCACAAAGGCAGACGGAGCCAGTGGGAAAGGCAAAGCTGAAGCATTGAACTGTAAGCCTGTTCTGTACTTTTTTTAAAAAATAAGCTTAGACCTGCTACATCTTAATGTTGGGGAGATAAACCTAAGAGGAAACAAATAAACATTAAACTTGAAATTCTTTTGTTTCATTTTAAGTTTTGCAGCAGTTACATAAAGATGCTATGAATGTAACCCAGGATGTCCAGCAGCAGTATCACAAGTCACACGTTTCCCTCTTTTTTGCTACTTCTATTTGTAGCTTCCTCTGCGTGGAGAGTGGAGCCTACAGTCAACGGTGGAGGCTGGTCTGATGTTCCGTTGAAGGCCGCTGGTCAAGCTGGTTCTGTGGAAGGAAAGAAGTGGAGCTCCATACCTCCATCTGGACAGTACAGGTCCCAGTCTGACCCCCAACCCTGGGCTCAGGAGTCTCAAGGTACCACTGTTATCCCCTCATGCTTTCACATATCGTATCAAGAGTTTATGAGACGGATCAGCAAAGTGGTGCGTAATTCAGTTCAGTTCAAAAGTACTTTATGAATACAAACGCAGGATAAATAGGAATAGGAAAAGTCACACATGATTCCAATATTCTTTTACAAACTGAAAGGTGTGGCATGTGTTTTTTCTTAAAGCCGCTTAGGCACTGCCCATTCTTATGGCTCAGTATCAGTCAGATTAAATGATTGAGTTAATCTCTGAACAAGCGTGATCAAGTTTTGGTGCATTTGTCAGTAAGACTTAGGTCTGGATTTTGACTGGACTGAACAGAAAGCCTGTTCATGGCAACCCGAAGCTCAGGTTGCCATGTTTAGAGTCGTCATCCTGCTGAAAGTTGAACCTCTCCCTCAGTCCGAAGTCATTGAGCCTCTTGCAGGTTTTTCTCTTGCTGGACTGGCCTGTTGAAGAAAAGTATATCCACAGCATGATGCTGCCGCCACCGTTTTACACCGTGGATGGTGTGTCCAACATGATGTGGTAGTTCTTCCACCACAGCATGTAGGCATAAAAATATTCAGTTTGTGTCTTAGCTTACCAAAGCACAAACTGTAAACGGGGTTTCTTATAACGCTGAAGGCATTTCATTGCACTGGATTTTATTTAGGGGTGTCACAGTAAAGGGGTGCTGAATAACCATTCAGATTGTGGCTTTTTATGACTTATTAAATCTCTTCTAACTCTAATAGGATGATAATAATTAACAAAGTAATGCATCTGTAGCAACTTCGGAGGAGTTTTTCCTTTTTTTTTAAGAATTAGTTAAAAGTACAAGCAATAACTTAGCAGACTATTGTTCTGTTATTGACATAAATAAATCACAGTAGCATTCCAGCCATATCTTTGTCTCCATGTGTTGTCAGCGGCCGCTTGGAGCAGCATGGACGGGAAGATGAAGACGATGCCCTTTTCTGTGGTGCAGCTGAACTCTGCAGGTTGGTGCTAACTGATCACATCTACTTCCTGCTTGTTCTGTCCAGGAAATAAAAAAAGAAGAGTTTCATAATGAGCCAGAATGGATTTCATAGCCTTACAAAATGAATAATACGAAACCTCCTTCTCGCTTAGATCCGTTATCAAATTCAGCTAAGTTGCAGTGGGCCAACCAAACCATTGTTGACGATCAGTGGTCAGGAGTCAGTGAGTAGCCAATGTTTCCTCCTACAGAACACAGCCTTAGAAGTGACTGCAGCTTGTTTGGATGCTCTTCTTTCTGATATCTAACCTGCAGCTCTCTGCTGCATGTTTTCCAGAGGGGACGGCAGCAGATTCCTCCTCCGACTGGAATGCCCCAGCTGAGCACTGGGGGAACTACGAAGAGCCTCCTGCGTCGGTGGTGGTGGCGGCAGCGGCGGCAGCAGCAACCCTGCAGAAGGATCAGCCCAAGGTTTTATAGTTAAACACACTTCAGTTGTTGTTGTTCATACTGTATACGAACACTCACAAGTCGTACCTCTGTTAATATCTCGGTTTTTGGGTTCATGGTTAAGAACTAGTTTGGTTAACCAGCAGAAAGGAACTGGTACTGAATACTTTGTTTGTTTCCTGTTCTTTTAAACAGACAATCTTGCATGAACGAACTTAGAATAATAAAGAAATCATCCATGCAAACGAGGGGCTCTGAGGTTCCAGGCTGCAGTTTGAGATGCTTGTAAATTTACTTCAAAATTTAAAAAAATATTTTTCAACTTTTTTCATTTTGGGTTAAACATCGCCCCCTACTGGCCATGTGTGAAACAACCCGTTTGATTGACACTCAAAATAAGATTTTTTCACTTTTGTTTATGAAAATAGTTCAGAATTAAATAAGAGTGTTTTTTTTTTTATCTGCAAAGGATGAAAATAAGGGGAAAAAAGGGGAAAAACTAAATGGATTCCTTTTGTGGCATTTGGTGGTTGTTGTTTTTTTGCCTTGTATATTTCACAGCTGTGTTTAGAATATCATCAAAAAGTTAATTTATTTCAGTAATTCAGTTCAACGGATTATAGACATGGATTTCACATTGGGGTTTACTTAATTATTGCACTTTTTTCCTTCATCAAATCTTACCCTAATATGTCAAAACCCTTGTTTTAATATATATATATATATATTTTATGTAGAATTCAAAATGTTTTTTTCTTTGTTTTATGGAAGGTATCAGAAGATGAGAAGGACACTGACGATCCCTCAGGTGGAGCAGCCAAGTCTAAGAAGAAGAAGAAAAAGAAGAAGAAAGCAGAAGAGGAGCCTGCAGCTGATGCTCAAGTAGGAAATGCAACACAAATCCTTTTTTTTTTAATTAAAATATTTAAATCAGATCAATTTCTAAAAGTATTTGTTTTTCTTTAGCAACTTTTCTTGTAATTGTTTGATTATAGACTCCAAGTGCAGCTTCTATACACAGCGCAGCAACCAAAGTCCTAGAGCATCCTGCGCCGCCGCTAAACTCACAGAACACCAGCATATCATCCGCTCAGAGTGAGTTCAGGCTCTGTGAATCACAATGTAGCAACGATTTTCACTTCTTTCCATATGCGCTAAAATACTTGCTCTAAACTGACCTCTGCCGTTTTGCCTTCTGACAGAGAAGTCCGAGCAAACCGTCGAACCTCAGAAGCCCTCCCAGAAGAAGAAGGTCAGAAGGGAAACTTGAAGGACCAACACAAGTCTATACAAACGTTATGCAAATGATTAGGAGTGTCTCATGCAATAATTACCAGGTACAGTTTCTGTCTTAGATGTGTAACTTTTTAATGGCGACAAGAGGACAGCGAGCAGCAGATCTAACCTGCTGTACAGCAGTGACATGTGGTCCTATGGACTGTTAATTGTAACTAATTTTGCACTATTTGCTAAACTGCAACCAGAGTCAGAGTTTCAGGTGGGATTTCAGTAATGCTACATGTTTAATAGTTTTGCAAGTGTCTTTCCATCTTTTTTTTTCTTTTTATCCAACAGGAGTGTGTGTAATTGCCAACCCAAAAACTACAACGCGGGTTTCAATTATTATTATTATTATTATTATTGTTTTTTTTTGGCTCGCAAAGTCTGAGTTAGGCTGGTCGCCCTAAACGATGCACTTTGTTTTTTTGTTGATTTTACACTCCCTCTCTGTGATTTAGAAGGATCTGTTTATATTTTGGTTGAATCTAACAATGCAGAGTCCAGATGTTCACTGACGGACTCAAGGGTTTCGTTATAGGTTATCTGTTTCGTGCAAAATTTTCTTGTTAGCTAAAAAAAATACTCTCAGTTCTTAAACAGAAACTAATAGGATATATTCAACACCATTTTATTGTAATATTACAGTTCCATTCAGAAGCTTACATACGTTCATTATCGACATAAATGAACCTTTAACGATTGATTTGAACTGTTCTTGTCTACAGAGTCCAGCTTTGATGATTTCAAAACAAGGCCTAAGTGTACAGGTTTGAATTTAGGATGATTTTTTTCCAAAATGATACAAGCAAGCTCAAATATTTATGTTCTCCCCCTTTTTGATATGTTAATTTCAATCCACTAGCAAAATCCATAAAACTGCATGTTTTGAGTATCAGTCAACCAGTTTAATAATTCTGACTGGATGTGTGACCACTTTCGCTGAGAGGAATGGTAGGTTTCCTTTTATGTTGTTGGTTTTAGCAGATCCAACTTTTCATCATAGTCCATCAATTTGTAATGAAATTGAAACTGAGGCCAGTTTCAGAAGTTTGCTGCAGACAGCTTAATCCATTCATTTTTATTTTCATGTGTGCGCCGGCATGACATCCAGCCAGAAATATGCCAGAAGCTGAGGTTTCTCTGCAGCTTGCTAGGGGATTTTAAACAAACATTAGTGGGATGGCATATACAAAATATGTATCTGAGCCAGTACGTATAATTTTGAACCTGTGGTAAATTCAACCATTAGCTTCTAAGTCTTGTTTTTAAATATAATCAAAGCTGCCTGTTGTATGGACACATGGTGCTGCTGTTTGTATTGCGTCTATAAAAATCCCAACATTATCCTAACATTTACGCCCATAATGACCGAATGTAGGCATCTGACTGGAAATGGAGACACATTTTTAGGTAATCTTTGAAGTAGAGAATATTTGTGGAAAACGTCTTGATTTGCTTTGCTAGAAAGGGCAGAACATTTCGATGAACTCTTTAATATTTCATGCTCTCATGTTTGATGTAGACTGCTTCACTCTCACTCTAAATCAAGCGTGTCGTTTTTTCCTCGCACCGTTTAATTACAGCTAAATGTTGTAAGTTAAAGCATTCCAACCTGGCTGTTTTAGACAGTAAGGGTAATTAGTAAAAGAAAAAACAAGCACTTACAATATATGATCTTCTATAAATGTAGATTTCATGATTCCTTAATGACATTACTTGACATTCTTCATGTTCAAACAATCCAACTTGCGTATTTTCAGATGAATATGGTCTTGATATATCGGGAGATTAAAAAGTCTACAAAAGGTTCAGAGTTAATTCCACCTACCTTGTTCAATACCTTTCTTTGGCTTTTACTGCATTTTCAAAATATTGAAATTTAGATTGAAATTTGCTGCATGTCGACAAATTAAATTTCCTTGAGATTGCAGTGACTGGTAGAAGCCACCAGGAGGCACTGTGACTGAGACTTGAGGCTGATGGAGTCAAGGCAATGAAATAGTAACATCAGAAAATGCTGTTTTTCTATTTTTTAATTAAATTTATCATTATGATTAAGTCTGTCCTTTTCTAAGTAGCTTGTATGCTTTTTTAAATGCGTTCTTCTGCTCTCTAAATGACTTTTTACAGGATTTCTTCCAGTTTTTTCCTAGAAAAAGCCACGCCATATGTATAGATTGTAAGGGCTTTTTTCTAGTTTGTGATTGCACTGTGCAGAAACCTGTATAGTTTCTTTTTATTGCGAATGAATTGTTTTTCAACGGTTTTTGCCGAATGTGAAACTTTTTTTTTTCTTCCCAAGAATGAAGCAGAATTTTTTTTAAATGAACTAAATAAATAAATAAAAATAAAAAATAAAAAAAAAGCCTAATGATAAAGAGCTTTGCAAAAATGTGACATGGAGCAGTTTAAACTCTTCATTCAAGTTGTTTGAGCGTATACATTTAAAAGAAATTAATTTCTACTGCCTTAATCTACCGTATAGAAAGTTTGTTGGAGTCCTTTTTTATAGCTTCCATCCTTTTGCAAGTTTTGATGTCAGGTTTTTTTTTTTCTTTCTTTTTTTTTTTGCATGACTTTGGTAATAGTATTTGTGGGGGGAAAAAAGAGACAAAAGACCAGTCTTTTTTTTTTTTACTTTAACTATTTTGTTCTAGAGTACCTCTTGTTATAAATACTGTAACAGCTTTATGTTAGAAGAAAACTTGCAAACTTCCTACTTTTTATGGGTATCCATGTTTTTTTTTCTGACTCTTGAATTACTCTTGAAATATTAAAATGTTAATTGACTGGTGTTGATTCATGTTTGTAGGTCTGAAATGATGTTACACTGTGGATTCAGGTGCCCATTTTGTTCCCTTTTTACCAATGAGTAAAATTATTTCTTGTATTTATACAGTTGTGTCTAGAAAATCTCGGATGATTTTGTTAAGGACATCATAATGATCTTTCTATGTTTGTTCTGGAAAGAATTAAATGAGAAATGCTTCATATCATTTTGTGGATTTCATTGGGCCTGATTCTGACATGTGATACAGCAGCCTCCTCATTTCTTGGCAAGGCAAGAAATGATAAATGAAATGACAATGCAAGGTATGGCAAGGCAGGTTCAGCTGTTCAGCACGATTCGCCCAGAAGGCTATTTGAAAGTGGTTTATTTTAAAATAGAAGAACAAGCACACAAAAAGAACATCAATAGCAAGAAATATATTAGTGTCACGCTTACTTGGGACTGTGGTCATGTGTATAAACTTATGTATCATCAGCATACATGTTAAGGTAGGAAGACATTATATAAATATTAGATAAGATTGACGCGAGAATCTTACCAACGTTTCCATTCTATTAGTATGTTATGATCAACTGTGTGAAGCTCAATGTGAGTCATTGATGTGTGAGAATAAATTAATAAATTTTCCATTGCTGTGCCATAATCTTACTCCCAAAAAAAAGTGAAAACTCCAACAGTTTAGATTTTTTTTTTTCCTGAATTTTTATTTCAAATTATGCCACTTCCATAAACATGTTTATTTTAAGGTTTTTCCACAACATAAATATATTTTATGTAATATAAAATAAGCTAAAACTGACACGATGTTTTGGTGCAAATCTATGTCAGCAGCCATGCTCTCCCCCTCCCGAGGCCGAGCTGCTGCCTCAGTCAATGTGTTGAGGCAGTCGCGTGGCATGTTACTCACACAACCTGACCCCCTTTACTGCATCTCTCTTTCTCTCTGTCTGTCTCTTTCACCGTCTCTCTCTCTCTCTCCCTCACTCTCTTATCTCTTAGTTCATTTAGGATTTAGCAGCTTTTAATCTCTTACAATCTCCAACATCTCTATGTGCATTCAGCTGCACCACAGTGGATCGTCACAGCATATTCTAACAGTGAGAGGTCACGCTGCGATGGCTGACTGCTCAAAAACGGACTCCTCCTGTTGCTTTTGTAAAGGTGGAGCTCCACTCTCATGATGCCTGAAACTCAGAGGTCTCACTGATTAAAAGCAACAGATGTTATGAACTGATAGATATTAACTAGATTTAAAGTATCCAGTAACAGCTGTGTTTTTCGCAATTTCTGATAACCGAGAGAAATAATTTCCAGAATCTGGATCGCAACGTTGGAGCCCCGTCTCTGCTATGTGGCGGTTCAAAACGTGGATTCGGGAAAAAATGGACCTGAACTTAGACATGTTTGAATTGTGCTTGAGCATTTAATGAGGGAGCTGTGTCATTTCAGAAGAGGAAAATCCCCAATCTGAGTATGACGCAGTTCACCTAACAGAGCTTAGCCCTGTGTTTACTGGTGGCCCAGCTGTCCGGCTTGGTTTAGGCCATCTGCACAGACTGACATGAAATGAAGCCCAATCCCTCAGTTCAGATGTTCCGAAAATTAAAATATCTTTGAGAGACTGTTTGGAAGTGATTTAAGGGCAAAATATCTAAAAATTATCTTTCCGTAGCACTCTGTGCTCAAGTTACTGTTGAAAATATTAATTTAATATATGTTATTATGTATGATTGTAGTTTATTGCACCAAGTA
>NW_015112619.1:259827-260523 GCF_001443285.1 Poecilia latipinna | reverse complement strand
TACTCTAAGGACACAGAAGCTGGTCAAAGTTATTGGAAAGAGAAATTAGATAGATACACGGAGTAAAGGGTGGAAGAAAAATTAATATGCAAAAAAAAACAAAACAAAAAAAACTTCAGAATGGGGTGGAGGTTCACCTTCCAGGTGATGGAAACCCCTAAACATAAAATATGAACTGCAACAAAGTGGTTTAGATCAAAGAATGCATTTAAAAAAAATAAATACATAACTCAAAGTCCAGACATACAATAAATTCAGTTGAGAATTTGTAGCAAGACTTGAAAATAGATGTTCGCAGTTGCTGTCAAAACAAACTGACCGAACTAGAGCTATTTTGCTAAAGTGTTGGTTACCGCAATAACCGCCCTTCTAGAAAAAGCGTTTTAAAAAAAATTGTTTGTAAAATGACAAATGTGAAACGTCCGATAAGGACGAACGCTTTTACGAGATTCTGTTTCTGCTAAAAGGATAAATTGCAAGAAAACGTAACGAGAAAGTTTCAAATTAATATATTGGGATTGTTATTTTTACTACAAAACATTCTCCGTAATCATCATCATCATCATCATCATCATCATCATCATCATCATGATTCTTCTCTCATTTTGACCCTAAAAAAAAAAAAAAAAAAAAAACCCCCCCAACCCCCAGTCGGAGAGATAACCAAAATTAACGGTCACCTCCCCCCTTTCCCCT
>NW_015112619.1:240149-256404 GCF_001443285.1 Poecilia latipinna | reverse complement strand
CATTTTGACCCAAAAAAAAAAAAAAAAAAAAAAATCCTCCCTGGTCACGTGACGGAAGGATAAACCAGATTAACGGTTCTCTCTCCCTCTGCCTCTCCGCTCGCACGACTCCACACTGTGAAAAAAAAAACACAAACCAGTTCAAACGTCCACTGGATGCTGCGCCGGCCGCTTCACCTGCTTCTGACACTGTAGCTTAGAGTATCTTTAATATTATTGTCGGGGAGCAGCATTCATGAATTAACCGCTTAAAAACAAAACCCCACAGCGTTAGTGAAAGATGATTTCGCCGTGGGACCGGTGGTACTCGACGAGCTGCTGCCTCTGCTGCCATGTACGGACGGGCACCATTATTCTGGGAATATGGTACATGGTAAGGTCCAGTCTTTTCCCTATCACTCTGTGGGCACCGAATGTGTAGCAGGGTGGGTCAGTGGAATGTTTTCCAAGTTGGGTAGTAGCTACTAAGCGAAATTGCTGGTGAGTTGTTGTTTTATTTATTTTTTTTTCTACTTTGAAATTTTTCGGATTCCCCCGGTTTAATGAGCTGAAGCGACCGTTAGACGACGACGTTAGCATCCGCCTCGCAGGTGTTTCCCTCCGTTAAACCATCCGTGATCCGCACTAGCTCGAAATCTAAAATCATATTTTACCTGTAATGTTATACACTCATTACAGATTCTATAAAACACTGTTTTATATATATACATATTTTTTTAATTGTTAAATCTTTATTCAGTTTGTGCGGAGCCCTCTAGGGGACATGGGGAAAAAAATATTTTCTTTTGCGTTACATTCCAAAACTTTTGCGTTCTCACAATAAGCTTACTGCGATGTTTGCTGGTCTATTTTGTATGCAGTCGCAAATCTTAGTTTAAAATTTCTGATATTTACACATTCAAAGAACCTCAGTGAAAACGTGTTTATTAACTCTTAGATGCCAAAAAAAAAAAACTGATTGAAAATCGATTTATTTATTCACTGCATGTTTATGTCTGTGTAAGGTTGAGAGGGAACTGCACATGAAAACGGCCTTTTAAACCATTCAGACTATCAACACAAAAAAGACGCAATAAAAACTGTAAGATGACTCAGAAATAGTCCAAATACACCCTTTCTAAAGTCGAGCACAGTCGAGAAAGTTCACAGCCGTGCAAAATTAAACTATTCCAGTAATAGATTTTATAAAATACGGGTTGTGTAAACTTCATTAGGTTCATGAATTTTTTTTTTTTTTAAAGGCTTCTTTTTATTTATTTATTTTTTTTTTTTTTTCTCCCCCCCCCCCCCCCCAACACCTTTGGGTTTCAGCTTGAAAACTAGCAGGGTAGGAGACAAAATAAGCCTATAAAACTAAACCTTTCCAGGACAGTTTCTTGGTATTTTAAGTAACTGCTTAGTTTTCTCAGAAAGCTTCACCTGGTTTGGTTCTTTTTACGAATTAGGTAACCAGTCTTTAATTTGTCCTACAAAATGTAACAGGTTAAATATAGCTAGTTGCCTCTGTTTTTACTCATAAGTTAATCTGTGGTTTTAAACATAGTTCAGTAAGCTTTGCAAATCCTTGACCTTATTTTATTTAGTTTGACTCCACTACTATTAACAATACTTTAAAATAGAGCCATGGGGATAGAAATAAGGATTTACATTCTAAGAGTGATAAGAGTGGGTTGTTTGTGTGCGATATGTTTTTTGGACCAACTGCAGACGACGGTAATGACATTTTAAAAAAAATAACACCTAAGAGCTGGACTCAATAAGAACAACTAAGGATCACCAAAAATGCCACTATAAATGTGTTACGCATGTGTTTACTGCACCAGGTGCTGCCTGAAGACTCACCCGTAGTTTGCCGTTGTTATTTCTTTTCTTTCCTCCCTCAGATAATCAATGCGGTGGTCCTACTCATCTTGTTGTCGGCTCTCTATGACCCAGTTCAGTACCGCTACCACCTTACCAGCTCCGAGTTGGGAACTGACATCGATGTCATGGACGATGCAAGTAAGGGCCACGACTTTGTTTTGTGTTTTGAGTTGAGCACTAGTCTGTGATTAGGAGATAACCGCTTTGTGTGTTAATATGGAAACCCAGATTGTGTTCTGAAGTTTTTTTTTTGTTTGTTTTTTTTTTTTGTTTGTTTTGCTTTGGTTTTTTGTTACTCAAAAGTGGACATGGATGGTTCCCATGATTCTCCTAGACTCATTGCGTGCCATCTACATCTGGGTTCTTATGTGTCTAGCTGTTCTGCCCAACTGGCAGATTTCCTTTTTCAGAGTGCTGCCCTCAGCACAGACATAGCTGTGTTAGCTGTGCAGCGTAGAGAACAAATCAGACTGCATGATGTGTATTTTCAGTTCTCTCCCTGCAGCGACTGTCATCATCACGGTCGCCTCTGGAAGACTTCGGACACCGTCCCGGGCAGCTGATTAAAAATGACTGCTCTAATTCTCAGATTAAAACCGCCATCTTGACTAACTCCCATCCCAACACGTTTGCTCTGCAATGGGCAGAGACCGAGAGCCAATGGGATTGCGTGGACAAAAGCGCCTGACATTTTTATTTTCTTTGCTCTTGTTTTCTTTTGCCATATTTCGCCATCTTTACTGATCATTATACACAGAAATGTTTGTAATAGAAACTTTGGGAACTTGCTGGTAAATTGTGAATCAGCAGCAAATAAATACACAACAAGAGCAATCAATCCCATGATAATGATGAACCTATGTTTGCAAAACCCCATTATTCCACTTTGACCAATAAGAGCGACATGTTTGTATTTTATTATATGACTCTGTATAGTTACTGTGGAATTATCAATGTTGCAGTCTGTGCTAAGCGTATTCGTAAAGTGACACTATGTCTAATTTGACAAAATAATCTTTGTGTAATACTATTAAACATAAGGTTTATGTTGGATGACCGTAGAGCCTGAACACATTGATATACAGCATGAGAATATTAATGAGTGTAACAGTTTGGAGCCTTGACACAGAGAATACACAGGAGCCCCTATCAGTTTATGCTTTTAGTTCTTCACTGACAGTAGCAAGTGGCTCATCAGTGAGACTTGAGAACATGTGAGATTTTGGTAAACTTAGCACCTCTTACATAATGTTGGTTGTGATCTGTTCATAGCAGACTGAGGACAGAGGCTCCATATGGTTTTTGTTTTATGAAAATGCAGTTTTCGTCTTCTGTCTAACACCTATGTTATAAGCAATATCGGAAACAGCATTTCCAATATTTATTTTTCTAGGCTTTCTGTTTTGATTGGTCTTCTTTACTATTTGTTTTTCATAAAAGAGGAGACATATATATATATATATAACTGAGCTTTATTAATATAAATAAAATGCTATAAGAGTTGACATTTTGAACTTGCTTTAATGCATAAGCAGCAAGTGTCGTTTAAAACTTTCAGAAAGTTTTAAACAACTAATGACTAATAAGCACAAACTCTTTAAATTTAGCTAGGATTAAAAATAGCTAAGCCTAAGCCGTCTTCTTTCAGTAATAATCTCCATGGTGAAGAGTGTTGTTAGTGGGACCTTTCAGCGCTGTTGTATGGTGGAATTACAGATTGAAAAAAAAAAACATCAGATTTATTTAGTTTCCATTCAGCTGATCACTGATCAAGACCAGTCAAACAAAAAGTCATCTGATTTCTGTCACCGTGCATTTTCCTGTTACATCTCTGGTGCATAAGTTTACTCAAGTTTGCTATTAAATTAAATCTTCTGCTTATTTTGAATGTTTTTAATAAAAAAAAATCCTAACCATTTAAAAGCAATAGCCTTTTTAGAATAATACATCAAACTATAACAATATATATAAAAAATAGATGTTTATTGCACCAGTCCGTAGAAATTGTGCTGATCACCAACATGCAGCATCTTGAGTCACAGTCCTTAAGGAAGGCATGAATTTATTATTTTTCATCTGTAAACTGTCCTTCTAATGTTATTTTGTCTTTTGTTTTTCGCTTTCATTTCCTGCAGACATCTGCATTGCAACTGCAATATCCCTTCTCATGATTCTCATATGCGGCATGGCAACATATGGTGCTTACAAGGTAGAAGAACGCGCAACGCCGACGTGAAACAGACCCCAATCTGGATTTAACAGAAAATGAGTTTCTCTGTTTAATCCTAATCTCTCCCTCATAGCAACACGCTGCTTGGATCATTCCATTCTTCTGCTACCAGATCTTCGACTTTGCCCTTAACACACTGGTGGCCATTAGTGTGGTGGTTTATCCCAACACGGTGCAGGACTACCTTCAACAGCTGGTGAGCAGCAGCTCAGTAAATCTTAGACACCCGCTCTAGAGGTTCTTGTGTTATTTTTTAAAACTGCAGTGAGACAGCAGTTTTTTGTTTTTTTTTTAACTGTAGAATCATTTAGTGAAATTAACACATTAAATTAAATATTAGCCATGCAGAATAAGTGATCATTGTTGACCTCCTTGATTTAAAGATGCTTTTGTTCTTGATTTCTTTTTCTTTTTCTTCCTCTGCGTGTCTTGTCCAGCCGGGGACATTCCCTTACAAGGAGGACATCATGTCCACAAACAATATGTGCCTAGTCTTTGCAGTCCTGCTCTTCATTGGCTGCATCCTCTCCTTCAAGGTAGGCGCTTCTCGAAGCTAAAAATGTTTGAGAATATCTGTGAACAAACAGAAGACTAAGGAACATAGCTGACAGCTCAGGAATACATTTTTCTCCCATTACTTTGTGTTGGTCTATCGCATAAACAATAAAAAAAAAATAATAATAAAAAATTGAAGCTTGTAGTTGTAACGTGAACAAATCTAAAGAGCATGGATCCTTTTGGAAAAGGCCTGCCGTCAGAGAGCAGAGGGTCGTGGACGTCAGGAATCCAACTCTTGTCAAACCGATTCTCCCTTCATGCACGGATGACTCTCCAGGCGCAGCTACACTCCGAGGCTCTCGGACGTGATGGGGCATAAAGTTGCAGTCATCTGTACAATCAAATCAAGTCGTTTCTCCTCTAAGCCGAGATTAGAACCGTTGTCGGCGGATATCCGAAGCCAGAGCCGGGGTTTTTATGACAGGAAGCAGCCACTGGAAAACAGCCCGCAGTCAAAACAGTTAGAGATGTCGTGCCTTTGACAGTGAACTTGGTTCAGCTTATGGAGTCCATGCTGGAAAACGATGCGCTCGTGACACGGGCCGCCGTATACAAGGACGGCATATAATTGCTGCCGTTCTTTGTACAGAGCATCGAGACCCGCAGAAAGCACCAGATGCTAACGCTCAAGGACTCCTTAGTGAGCACCTGCTGACGTTCCTCCTCCAGCCAACATCCTTCACTTGACTGCACTTGGCAGAGATGACACTGGCAGATGGGGGGGGGAAAGGAAGAGCTGGATTAAAAAAAAAAAAAAAGATGATAGAAGATGAAAGAAAAGACGATTTAGGAAAGAGGAAGATTTAAATGTCTTGAGTTGACTGGGTTGAAAAGGAGATGCAGAAACTTGAAGGAAAGAGGGTTTTTGTTGTTGTTGTTTTGGAGTGATTCTCGTGAGATCCAATAAGAAATGCATCAAACGCAAACCACAAGAAAGAAAATGCACATTCGCACTCCGCGTACAGTTGATTAAAAGAATAAAATTGTGGACAGAAAAGCAACGCGAGGAATAACAACGAGTTGACGAGCGAGGCAACGTTTCAAACTCGAGCAAATTGATGCCGACTGCTTGAGTTGACCTTACACGGAGAGGGAGGTTCGGCTCAGCAGATGGTAAAGTGATTGGCTTGCACTCTGCTTGGCTTCCTGGTTGATTGCTCCCAGTGCTGGCAGGGGCACCGACTCAGCAGGCTAATCACACACACACACAAGGAATCTGCTCTTCTTCTGCCAAGTCAGAGACCTCCCTTTCATTCAGGTATAGTCTCAGTGAAGCAAGACATGCCTGTTAAGTGGCTTCTGGTAGAATGGCGAAGGCCCAGTAAGGACGAGGAAACGATCCAGAAGGTTCTAATAACGCCGTCACATGTCACTCTCTAACCCACCTTCGTGAATATATTCACAACAAAACATCATCAGCATAACTGAAGGCTCTGTGCGTGTTAATACTTTTGTTTGGTTTATCCTTTTACTTCCTGTGTGCAGGCCTACCTGATTGGCTGTGTGTGGAACTGCTACAGATACGTGAGCGGCCGAGGCACCACGGAAGTCCTGGTTTACGTCACAACAAACGACACGACGGTGAGTCGCCGTCTCTCCTCTCCTCTCCTCTCTCAACGTGTTCAGGTTTTATTTACACGGTAAGAGAGATCACGCTTCCACCTGAAAGGCTCTTTGTAAGCCGCCGTCGCTTGAGCTGCGATTCACAAAATTCAGGCGCAGTTATTGTCTGATTGTGGTTACGATGGAAATCCACATCTAAGACTGAATTCAGGTTTAGAGTTTACAGCACCATGTCGAATACCTGCCCAGGCAAAGACGTGGAAAGAGTTCAGAAATAATTTGGCGTGGCATAAATCTGACCACAACAACAAACAAAAAAATTGTTTTTAAATATATTCAATTTTTTTATTAAAGATTTTTATTAAAAGAAGGTGAAGTTGTCGCTTTGTGTTGCAAGATCAGCTTAGAAATACTAAGTAGTGGAGTATGAACTGAAATTAGTTTTAGTTTTAATTCAGGCTGGAATTTATAATTAAGATCTAGTGGTGGAAAAAGGTGAAAGCTTGAAATATTGTCTTCCTTTTCTCTTTGTTACCTAAACAACTTTTACCTGCTGAGTTACAGTTTTCTGGGAAGCGGGCGGCAGCTTCCCAGAAAACTGGGTCTGAGTCTCTGTTATTTCATTTCGTCCTCCATCTGTTTGATGGGAACCTGAACTGGAGATTTGTTCAAACGTCTTGTGTTGAGTAATTGCGCGGAAATAATTGTTGTAAATAGAAGCGCAGCTGCGTAGACTGTGTACCGCGTGGTGAATCCGGCCTGATTCGGTGTTTAGTTGTTGTTCGGTCGGACTCGGCGATCTGATAGTCGACGGGTTTCTGCTGGCTTCTCCTGAGGAGGTGTTGCCGTTCCGTTTCTCCCCCTCGGCGGGAACGCTGTTTGTTTCTAAGAGGCTTTAGCGCGGTCATGGTTTCCATGTGTCTGTCGTGTTTATAATCCTCCAACCTGATAGATAAGACATTAATCTGCCTCACACCCCCGGTCGACTCCATGCGCAGCACTTTATCTGTCTGTCACTTTGTCCTTGTGCTCCGGTGGCCACCCTTCACGCTGATGACGCTTTCCCCTCTTAAGCACACGACTCCGTTTACAGCTGCTAATCCGGCAGGCTCTGATGTCGCACCGTGCATCATGCGGGCCTTCGGCAAACATTAGACATGTTCCAGTTACTGTTTTCACTCCTGGATAACGAAAGGAGAAAACGTTCTGATTGTAGTTTGGAGCTTCTGAACTGCTTTGGCCCAGAGAGACTTCCATTCACTTACAAAATAGTTTAGAAGTTAAATGGAAATACACAAAACACAAGCAAATAAGGAAAACATCTCACGAAACCACACATGCAAATTATCACAGTCGACAGTGAAGGCAACAACAGAGTGGCCGAGGACACAATAAAACTAATAGACTCAATACAGACCAGTTGTTATTTTGAAGCTGCACCTTTTCTGTCATTCTTACTATTATATAGGGACAAAGGATAGTAAACAAAAATAAGTGTTACCAAAGGAGAGTAATGATATTGTTGATTGTGTATGTTAAAAACTGAGGTAGTTTTTAACATACTGGTGATGCTTTCCTACTTTGCTTGTAATTTTTATTTTGTAAAGGCTGTTTTTGAATACATATTTTAAAATTTTAAATATATTCATAAAAAAAAAAAAAGCCATAAGTGAATTAAAAGGGAAGTCAAAGTTCTGAAGTAACCAGGCCAGTTGAAGGCCACAGCATCTGCTGCTTGCATTTTAATCACAGTCGTATGAAAGAGCAATTTGTTCCTGAATGCAGCAGAGATCTGTGGCAAACAGCAAGGTTAATCCAATTCTAGATTGGACTAAAAACACACTAAAACATGCTTTTATCTCTGCATTAACTCTGCCCGCTGATAAATAAAGCACTCTGGTTTTCTGGGTTGTTTTTTTTTTTACCAATGAAAAGCCAAGAGTGTTCAAATAGCTTTTTTCGCAGCCTTCGGACATTAAGCACCCAGCTGCTTCCTCCTATCTGTTGTGCTTTTCTATAAATGCCATTAAAATTCACCAGGGTCATCCCCCTCTCTCTTCCTCTCCTCTTCCCCCTCCTCTCACCACATAGCTCTTTCTGCTCTCCCTTCTTCTGGAAGCGTTACATAACTGTCTGCTTGTCTACTTCGTTTCAAATCCTAGCCGTGATGAGTTCGCAGGGCCTCTCCGACTGTTTCTCCCAGCGCACTCTCTCGCTCTCTGAATTAGCGGCAGTGCTGGTTTTATAACTTCGTTCATAGAGAAAGACCTCTCTGACAGAGAGCGGCTCACAAGCCGGCCTTGTGTGTCACGCTTCCTTAGAGCTGGTTCTGCGATCTGTAAAATGACCATCTCCCAGGGCGATGGGAAGAAACCAGAAACTTTAATTTATCACTTACTTCTTTGTCTCCTTCATTCCCAACTTTCCTTTTGGTCTTTTCTCTCTGTTTTTTGTTTTTGACGTTTTGTTTAGAAAGAAATCCGACATCACCTTTGGACACGTTTTTTATTTTCTAGGTTAAAATTTTCATTGACATATCAGAATCTTCTTAAAATAGAAAGTGTAGGGTGCGGGAGAAAACAATTATCTCAGAATTAAACTCATTGTTGTCTATTTTAATTTTTTTTTTTTTTATTTCAAATTTAGTAGTGAATAGATAGGACCACACACATCCAGCAACTTTGGTTGCACCACTTCATTCAGTTTGGCTAAAAACAACAATGTGTTTTGAAGAAAGATTTGATTGTGGCCTGTTCTGAGAATGGATTTCCTTTTTTAGATTCTAGATCAGGTAAATGGAAAGCAATCTCCTCAAAGAGTTAATTTTTTTACTTGCAGTGAACCTCTAGCTAGATTAAAAACGAGAGTTTCTGTTAAATTCGGAGTCGCTGAGCTTCAGTTCTTTGTTTCCAACGCAGGTCCTGCTGCCGCCGTACGAGGAAGCGGTGACCATCCCGCCGAAGGACCCCCCTCCTCAGTACATGGAGGCATGAGCGACGACCTCGCTGCTGAATTAGAAACCCAAGCAAACACCTTCCACATCTACTCCTCAACAGTAGGATCCCAACTCAGGCTGCAGTAACATGTCAAGCCCACGTTTTTTTTTTTTTTTTTTTTTTTCTAGATGCCAGTTTCAGCCTGGATTCCTGTCAAGTTTAGCTTAGATGAAACTGACCTTGACGTAACTTTGCTACTTCCCCCCACCCCCCGCCCCCAGTTTGTTGTGACGCATCGTCTCCTCCAAGGACAGCGTGACCGTTCCCACCAGTGCTCCCTGCAGGCAGCTGCTCTTCCCTGGAAGCATCTGAACTCTTGGCACTGCCCGAACGCTCTGACACAACTTTATTTAAATTCCCTTCTTTTTCTTTTTTTTTTTCTTTTTTTTTTTTTCTTCTCCCGCTTAAATTAAAAGCTGCACCCGCTTGGCCACCAACTGTTAAACCCCGATACTGTGAATCAAACCCTGGTGTCTTTGAATAGAGACTTACTACGTGACGATGGATGAGAGACAAAGAAGGGTGTGACAGGAAAAACAACAAATGTTATCAGTAAAATAGCACTTTTAAAAAAGAAAACAGGTAGTTTGCAAATTTTCTTCAATGAATGTAACGTTGGGGTATTTTTGTATGACTTTTTGTATTACGGTGATACGGGACACGAGAAGTGTCGTCTGTTATAACTGGAATATTAACTTGTGTCGCTCATCCTGTGGGAAGGTATGCAGAAAAAAAAAAACAACAAAAAAATGTCTTCTTTGTGTTTACCCATCAACTACTAGTGGAACCGTCATCCAAGCCACTGGTTTCTGTCCCAGCGTTCCAGTTTGCCTTCCTGTCTTTTCCTCGATCTAACACGGTGCAACGCCTGGATGCGAGAGCTGTTTACAGAACGACCCCTGGCAGATCCACAACCGAACAGGGAGTACACAGGAACTAAAGTGAGCACATGAGGTGAAACGTTGTCAGCAGCATCGACTGTGTCTCTACGGTCTCACAGAGTTACAATGTGACCTTTAGCTAACAGGGCTTAGCCGGACCAAGGGTATCTTCCTGCAAAGACCGCATGACGTGCTGCTGTAACTCGCATCCTTGTATTTGTTTGCGTGCTGCACCTATTAAGCAATTTCCCCCCCCCCCCCCCATCCGTCTTCAGCGCTCAGTGATATTCTGTTCATACGAGATGTTGGAATCAGCTCAATATCAGCGGATGAAGATGAAACTGTGGCGACAGACAATTAGGAGAAGTAGATGTGCAGTAAATAATCAAGTGTTTTTGTCTGAATCAGTCGTATTTATAAGTGCATCTCAATAAGTTAGAATATGGTCAAAAAGTTTATTTTTGTAATTCGATTTTAAAAATTATAAAAAAAATTTTTTTTTTGTTATGACATACACAGTCATGGAGAAGCCTGCTAGCGTGACAGTTTGTCAAGGTCAATGCTAAAGAAGTGGGTTGTTCACACAGTGATTATTAAAACATTTTACCAGAAAGTTTAGTGGAAGGGGAAAAAAAAAACACAACCACCACATCTTTAAGAGGGTTGTCAAGGAAAGACCCATTGAAATGTTTGGGGATGATTCTGAATTAAAAGTCCTTATTTTATCTTATAAAATATCATAATTTAAAAAATTTACATTTTGGAGGTTCATTAGTTATTAAAATTATTAAAATAAGCAGAAATAAACATTTAAAATCACCCAGAAGTTGGACCTTTTGAATCAGATTCCTGCGTTAACTTTTCGGTGATATTGTGACGCGTTGACATGCACCTGCATCACACAGGCTACGCACCTGTTCGGTCTCATTCTGCTCCATTTCATATTTGAATCCTGGTCTCATTAATCTCCCCCATGCCTCTGCTAATCCTCCAGTACTCGGACTGTAAACGCACTTTAAAGTCAGCGTCGGGCCGCTGGAAGCCGATGTGTGTGTTTTTGGCTCGTCTTTACCTGACTGTGCTGTAGGTAGCTGTCTCCCGATGTGACCCGGTTTTGCAAACTGTACCCGCTAATGGTTAGACGTGTCATAAGTCCATATTTGCATCGTGTGAAAGTAGCAGAACCGACAGACTTTCAGACGTAGGTGAACCACTTTGTTTCAGAGGCTTAATGGATGGATGGATTTATCCTGTCAGGACTTCTGCCTCTCCTTTTGTTGGATCTGCATGAGCTCATGTTTTCAATTATGAACAATAAAACTTGAAATCAACCTGTGTTGGTTATTATTTATTGACTTGTTGCAGCTGTTGATTCTGTGAATTAATGGAGAATAAGAAGATAGCCATAAACGACCCCTTGTCACATCATATTAGTGTGTTAGAGTAGGAATGTAGCACTGGTTTTTGACATACCAGTTTGTAAAATTTTCAGTAGGTTTATCCAGATTGGAATTGAATTATCTGCTTTTCTTTTCTTTGTAGAAATAAATCTAAAATTGCCCTAAGTAGTTACTAATGTTTTGTTAGCTCTTTGTCATTTGGTCTGTTTTTGCTGTTACTAAGATAATCTAAAGTTACATTAAACACATTTCATAAGTTTCAAAGTTGTTGTTTTTTTTTTTCTTTTTTTATCAAGAAATACATCAAGTCTATGTAAAGCATCAGCATACAAAGAGTTGAGATTTTGTTTTCACAACGGATGAAGATTTTCAAAAATGAGTGGCCAACTTTATGGGCACCTAAATATAGAGTTTAATTGTTGACACAATTGACGGAGTGGAGCGAGACATTAAAAAGTAATTCCAAATAGGCTGTAATGGACTGCATGAATAAATCAATGAGTGTTGCAACTCAATAAAACTTGCCATCTAATCACTTAAATTGGTATTGATTTAAAGAAAAAATCATGTAAATCCATCCTGGTGGGGGCATAACATTTATAGAGGTGACTAATGCCTCTCCTGGCACCAGATGGGTGGACAAGTCGTCCAATACGTTTGACCCATTCTTTCTTTACCAGAGCTTGGATGTTGTTACGTGGAAATTTTTTCAATTTCACTTTTTTTATTTTATTCCCATCTCTTTTTAAACGCAGAAATATTGTTCCATAAACTGAGACCTTGAACTGAACATCATCTTTCCATCGTTACTTTTACTTTTCAGTCAAGGCAAACGTTTGTCTCTTGTATGAGGGATTTTTATTTTTTAAATTTTTTTTACAAAAGCTAATGGCAATCATTCAGTACAGGAGCAGGATTACTGAGCTCATCTCTAAGACATTGTATTCCTTTCATTTAAAACTCTGTTCTCATTTAACCTGAACCAAAAGATATTTCAGAAACCTTGATTTGAGAGTTGGAAAAGCAGATCTGTAAGCAACCTAGAGACTTCTTCTTTTTTATTCAGTGCCAGAGCAGTATATGGAGGGATTGATTCTGGAAACGATGCTTGCACTCTCCTCTATATTGAGTCAGCTTGTTATTAGAGCTGAATGAAAGTGCTCGAGTTACAGTATCTTTTTACGGCCAGGATATCCTGGGAAACATCGCTCAGCAGAAAATAAAATGCACCATAAGCCTAATTTGAGCACAAAGGGCTGACTTGGATCCGTTCTGTGCCAAAGGAAAGTCTCAGAGTTCATGATCGTTTGGGAGTTTTTCCCTCCCGTTGTCACGGGGAACGGCAACAGGTGGACGTCGTTCTAACATTGCTTTGGAAAAAAATCTATCCTTTTCACTTTATGGGTTTTCATTAAGCAATTTATTTTTCAGTCAGCTTTTAGAAAACCTTTTGGCCAAAACATCTGGATTTAAAGTGCTGCAGAAAACTAGACAGATGCACTCACCTACTTTCTGCCAGTAGGACGGAGCAGTAAAAAAAAAAAAAAAAATCTGGGTCACATTCTGGCTGAGATGGTTTGTCAGGAAAGGAAACGAGATTACAGAATAAAATCAGCTTCAAACATTTACATTTTAATGGAGGTCACTGATCTAAACACATTTCTTTATCTACATCCCTCTACAAAAACAAAAGCTCGGGATTTGGTGAAACATTCACATTAAACACATCTAATGGAGGGATTTTGATTAAGCGTCAAAATTGTTTTATTGTTTTTTTTTTTTATGTGACAACATATTTTCTCTTGTTGAGTTGATGCGAAGCAGCAAAACAAGTTTCCTCTGTTCATTAGTACCGATGCTTTCACAGAGCCTCAGTAGATGTCCTGATTTTCCGCGGGGATTCTGCGGCACGTGAATCAGATCAGCAGAAATGAATTTAATGTAACTGGAAATCCAGGAAGCAGCTTAGGGATGCAACGGGTGGAAAAACTGGGCCAAACGGCTCGATGCGTGACGGACCTACAGGCTGGCAGCCTGATGGCGCAAACCGCTGATGGATTGGATCGTCTTGTGTTGATGAATTCTCACATTTTTATCCTTTTTTTCATTAACAACTTAAGATTCTGTTCCTCTAAACCTTGAGATCCACAAAGATGTGATTGCTACTGCGACAGTCTTAGATGCATCTGGCTCTTAAAAGCTTCCACTTTGACTCAAACCTTTGAGTGGTTTTGCTTCACGATCCTCTTGAGGCTGCCGATATGTTTGTTTTCTATCACATTTTTTCCTTCCACTCAACTTTCCATTAATGCTCGTATAGATCACTCTGAACAATTTCTTTAGCAATGGCCTTTGGTGACTTACATTCCTTGTGAACGGCGTCTGAAAACAGTTGAGTCAGCAGTTTCTTCCATGACTGTGAAAGCCATGACGTGAGAATAGCATCAACATTTCTGACGTTTTATTGTATTGGCCTTAATTATGCATAACCTGTGAAATTAACAAAAACAACTAAAATATAATTTTTTTTAACTGAATTGTAGCTAACTTTTAAATGTTACTCTTAACATTAATTAATCATTTATAAAAATGTTTAGATTAACACATTAGGTATATAGGTATAACCTTTATCTCTTATGGCTATATTTGTATTAATATTTAATACCTCAGATGGAGTACCTTGTCAACAAATAAGCAATTTCTCTTTGGGATCAATAAGGTATATTCTATTCCAATGTAGTGAGATTAATTTGTACAACAGAGAAGTTAATGTGCAGCCTTAAAATCATCTCTAAAAGGAACTTAAAACTCTGATCTGATTCCTTTGGGTGAATTTCATATGTGGGTCAAAAACAAACAAAATGGCAGTAGGCTGCTGCTTTTGCTCTGTAATTATCTTACACAATAAATATCCACATATCCTGTTGTGTAATTTGATTTTATACAACATACACACAGGCTTCCCCTATAGTTTTGTCAGTGAAATTTATAATGTAGAAAGTTTATTCACAGACAGCAAATGGCTGTTCATGAAGCAATAAAGTTGCAGAAAATGCTAAAATCAGAGCCACCATTTGCAATTCAGAAGCTTTGAGGGACAGAAGGTCAGCACTGACCCATCTACGCTTTACATGACGGATCATCACCCTGTGTGGCCTCTCATGCCTCCGACTGTCCTTGCATGCCAGCCAACAACACGTTCTATAGTTTATGCAAGTGTCTGCAGGAAGGGAGGGCGCGGCGCTCAGAGATTAATAGTTGCATAATTTTGACATCGGAGCAGTTCCGTCCTGATGGTTTGCGCTGAACGCGCTAATCCAGTTGTGACGCTTTGTTACACAAGTATCTAAAAATAATGTTGGTTTAAAGTTACATCTGAAGGATTTTAGCTAAACATGTCTACTGTTCATATAGACCAGAGTGAATCCCTTGCAGCAGTGTCAAACTCGGTTTTGTTTTGGGCCAAATCAAGATCATGAACGCTCCTAAAGGGCCGGTTGTGCCAGAATGTATTGATAAAACCTGTTCACGAACTGTAAAATATCAATGAATTCTTAAAATTAAATAATACTGAACATCTTTTAAAACCCCCCAGGATTTTTTTTTTTTTTTTTTGCAATAAAAATCAAAGTGGTAACTGTGACTTTTTATTACTCGCTCTATAAATCATAGATTAATCTGACATCAATTAAGCCAGAGGCAACTGTTTAGTACAAGTAAAAGTTTTTGGAAATTTTTGAGAAAAATCTGCAATAAACTCCCAATTATGTATTAATGCAAAAAAAAAAAAAAGTGCAAGAATTTGTTGATTTTCCATGAATTTCCACAATAATTCTTAAGAAACTTGAGTGTTTAGTCTGGAATCTAGAGGGCCACATAAGAAGCTATGACATGCCAGATTTGGCCCACGGGCCTCGGGTTTGACCCATGTGCCTTACAGCTCATGAAAATGATCCCGACATTTTGGGAATAAATAAGAGTACAGAAACATTATTTTAATGAAAAAGAAACCACATGGTTATTGTGTTATTATTGTATTTATTTAACAATATTGCTGGCCAATCTACTGGGGCTGCTGCTGCTGATCCGGCATGCTCCTGATGATGTCAGAATGGCCTAAGGACAAAACGACGAGCCAATTCAGTAAAATAAATAAACCACCGTCACATTTCATTCAGTTCGCATAACTACATAGTAAACATAAATATTTGTTTCAACAGCAGAAATAAACTAGACAGGAGGTGGATAAATGTTACTAGCAAAGCACTTTGAACTGTCCAAAAGGATGATGCAGTTCATTAAAATGCTCCAAGCAGCTTTGATGTAGCGAACCACTAGTCCTGAACTGGACCACTCTGACTCAGGTCCATCAGGCGCAAAAATTCGCACTAAGTAGTTCTAACAAAAAAGGTCATCTACAGCACTCATTTACATTCAGATACTTAAACTTTTACATCTGCAGTCTCAGATCTACGGACCATTTTAAGAGACCAATTTGCCAAAAACAAATTTTAAAAACACACGTGTTCAAACTGCACTTTTAGAACTAAATGATAATAAATGATTGGTTGTTTGCATGTAACAAGACCCTTCTTTAGGAATGACTGCAGCAAATGTTCCTGCTGGTCTTACTGTGCTGCTCTGAATATCCGAGTCATTCAAACAACAGCGAACTTTGATTGGAGGGGAAAGCAAAGTGGAGAACAGCAAGCTGGCTGATCAGCTAAAATGACCAGAAATGCTTTAAAATGGAATATAAAACCT
>NW_015112619.1:231168-237205 GCF_001443285.1 Poecilia latipinna | reverse complement strand
GGACCATTTTAAGAGACCAATTTGCCAAAAACAAATTTTAAAAACACACGTGTTCAAACTGCACTTTTAGAACTAAATGATAATAAATGATTGGTTGTTTGCATGTAACAAGACCCTTCTTTAGGAATGACTGCAGCAAATGTTCCTGCTGGTCTTACTGTGCTGCTCTGAATATCCGAGTCATTCAAACAACAGCGAACTTTGATTGGAGGGGAAAGCAAAGTGGAGAACAGCAAGCTGGCTGATCAGCTAAAATGACCAGAAATGCTTTAAAATGGAATATAAAACCTTAGAGGCATAAAATAAAATAGAAAACTACAATTTCAGTGGTTGGAAAAAAATATAAAATGGAGAAACATGAAGTACCCACGAGCTGCATGTTGAATGAAGAAGGCCTAAAGTTACCAGTGAAAACTCCATCAATAAGACACTTAAGTCAAGATTTTAGCATGAACTTCTATTGTTGAAAATAAAAGGTGTTGAAAATGTTTGAATTTGATCCAGGTCTCCTGGTCTAAGGAGAATTGGAGCAACATCTTGATCGATGAAAGAAAATTTGTTCTTTTTAGACCCCAAACAGAAAACGAGCTGAAGCCCAGACCAGCAAGATCAATATTACAGAGTAAACAACAAGCAAATATTTGGTATTCAAGCATGGTTCAGTCGACACCATGAAATAAAGTCGTCTATTCTTCTTAATGCAAATATAGAAATAATTGATACACTAATTTTGAACTCTGACTTAAAAATCTACTAGATTTCATTTCTAGGTGATGATATGAGTCGTCAACTTCTCAGTGACAACCCAACAGAAAACCTGAGGTGATTTCTGAATGAGCTGCTTCTGTTCAACAGGGCGGATGAGAGGCTGCAGCTCCTTACCGGGGTCAATGATCGCCAGTGTGCACACCCTGTAGTACTTTCCGCAGGCAGTGCCAAGCTCAATGTTGTTTCCACTGTAGTGGTGGACACCGGTCTTGGCCAGCATGGCGTAGTACTCGATCTCTGACTTCCTGAAACCGAAAGAGACGACGGAAATGTGAGGCAAACTAAATGCAAATACTGTAAAATTAGCAAGACAAATTCCCAGGCAACAAAACGCAGCGACTTTTTGGCTATATTTAGCAACATTTCAAATAAAAACAAAAAACAAAAAGAACTTAACGTCAGGCTTATTAAAGATTGGTAATCAGTGATCGGACAGAAAACTGCAAGCGGTGCACCACTACTTTAATTACAAAAAGAAAAAAGTCCATTCTATTATTGGGTAGCTATTTAATCATATAAATAAAACTCCAATATTCCTAAAATTGTTAATCAGGATTTCAAGCAACATATTGAACTCTTAGCAATGTCAGCAGTGTGATTTTAAATTTGTACCATTTTTCCAAACGGGGCCATATTGTATCTGAAACAATGCATGATATGCATGTGTACATCACTTTAACATATACGGTAACTCCAATTTTTCTACATTCTTGAGCAGATATAGAGTACTTAAAGATTTAGTTTATGAAGACCCTCAACTTGAAATCACCAATGTTTCACTGCCTTTAGATCTATTGCATTATGCCAGCCTTCTACTTCCACTGGTTTTACTATCTTTTAGCTTGTCTACTTTTCTGTATGCCTTATACTTCTATCAGAAGTTTGCAGAAGTGTGCAAACTTTTGCTTCTTCAGAAGCAGAAGTTCTGCTTCTTCAGCTGTTTCAACACGGCTGTTTCGCTAACCCTATTACGTGCAGTGAGGTTCATAGCTGGTGAGACACCGACTTAATTATAATCGGATTTACAAACCTAGATCCTGCATGTTATTGTTTACATAAGGAAATTTCGCGCATGTGTACAATGCTGGAGGGCAAAAAGGCTTTCTGCCAGTCTGCTAGTCCACAATGTACATTAGCATGTGTTTACTACTGTAGCTTGAGTTTGTGAGACGGTCACGCACGTGGTAGCTGCGCTGTGACATGAAATGGGCATTAGCCAATGAAACGCGGCCCCTGTGGTAAGGTCCATTAAAATACAACTCAAAACCACATGTTTCTCGCTCTCTGTTTCAGTGCAGCTACTGTATGGCTAGCTCGCCGTTACCGTCTCTTACTCTGCAGTTGAGGAGTCACAATGTCTGGGTTCATGAGCGCCCCCAGCGATGAGGCACGAGAACTGCCTGCCTCACCTCGAATCTGTTCTCTGCCGTTTATGATCGCTCCTCATCACACGAATCACGTTACACACTCAGTTGGTGACAATAAAAACACAGTACATCAAATACATTTCTAAAACGTAATTTAAAATGTATTCATAGTTTAACACTTCCCACTTTGACATAATTGGATTCCTGCATGAAACTACAGGACAGTCTTAGCGCTCGAATAGGCGGCTCGGAAAAACTGCTTATGAAATGCTAGCATTGCTGTGCTTTGATAGTGAAAATAGAAAACTTGACTGTACTCTTTTTAGCCCTCAGTTAATGTTAAGCGCGGGAAAAAGAATAAAAAGAGCTGTCAGTACAGATGTGACCATGACTCTGAGGCGGACAATTTCTCCAAATGCCTTCCTATGCAGACGGGCATGCTTTTGTGTGTGGGGTATTCTCCTGTCTGTTGCAGGCAGCCAATCAGAAATTATGGAGCAAGTAAGGGAATCCCAAACAAGAACAGCTGACAGCAACCGAGAGTCCAGGAAAAAAGTGAATAAATGACAATAAAAGAATGTTTAGAAATATATTTTGTGCCATCAACTGGAAACATTCTCTTGATTTATGAATTCCAAAAATGTTTACTGATTTTTTTTCATGACAAATTAATACTTTCGCCTTTTGAAAATAGAATATTAATCCCAACTGGGCATAGAATCTGGTTCCTGACTGTAGCGTTCTAGACGTTATTTGGCAGGCTGTGAAGACGCTGTGAGCACCGCATCTATAAATACATTCGATCCAAGTAGCCGTTAGTCTTTCTCAACAACGGCGGTGTGTTGACAAGTTTTAGAAAAATTCTTAATTTCCAGCTTAATTTCTGTGTTTCGAGCTTCATGTGAATGTAATAATAACAAATGAATAACTATTCAATGGAAGTAGAATGTTACAATTTATTTATTTTTGCTTCATGATGTTTCAAAGAAGTGTTAAAGTCAGTTATTAGATTTATTTTTTCTCCTGACAAATTTGTACTTTTTTCACTTGGAAATTCTGGAATTTTTTTCCACACAACTAACACAACAGCTGTTAACTGATCAGTTTAACAGTTGTTGATCAGTTCAACAGTCACTGAATAGCAGTTTACCTGCCGTTTACCTGCCGTTCAACAGCAGGTAAACTGCAAGTTAGAATTATGGGCCTCCATTATAGTGTGGGGCTCAGCAGATGGCACAGTTGACCGTTGATGGCGTTTATAATTAACATTTAGTTTTTCTCCTTTTCTTTCCCCATAGGATGGCTTTAACTAAAACTCGCCCTTCTACAGACCGCCCCCAATAAATATTATGATTTTAAACATTAAGGAGGAGAAAAGGACAATTAGCTGGGGCTCGATAGAGGGGAAGGCAAAAGCCCTCCAAAAAAAAACAAAACGTTGTCATTACTGATGGAAGCTGTGTCACAAAATTGACAATATTCGAACAAAATACAAAGAACATCGTAGAGGGCCAGTCATATATTCTCAGGGGTTATGCACTCCGGGGGAATGAGCCCCCATTTATACTTCATGTCCTTCCATCCACTCAGTTTTTCAAAGGCCCAAAGGTGGCCGTCACAGAAAAGCTAAAGACGTTGATAAATCCACCAGCCCCCTTGAATTATATTGAAGAATTAACAGTGGGAAGAGGGCTGGTAAGTGTGACAGGAGAAATAGTTGAGGTATGAATTTTTATATTTCTTATAATTTTCCCATATGACAGGACTTAATTTGCTACCTAATTTGCTACCTCACAACTAACTACAGGATAACATGAAAGGCTCCATAACAGAACAATATAGGCGCTTTCGCACTGCACGGAACGGAACGGAACGGTTCCAGCCCTGTTGTGTTCGCATTACACTGAGGGCGCCATCGAAGCGGTGTCGGACGTCATTATTTTTAAAACTAAACAATGTGGTTTGAGTTGGTTGGTTGCTAACTGCCAATTTAATAAAGAAGAAAAAAATTACCTCATTTGACCAGGTCATCGCACTACATTGAGACAAATCCATTGTTAATTAAAACTAATAATAAAAATATTGCAAGGGCACTCTTTACAAAATATAGTAGTGAGAGCCAGCTTTCAACGGAAAATCAACGTCTGACTCCATAACAACCAGTGGCCAATCAGCTGCTGGTTCTAAGCAGAACCGATTGGCCGGCACGATTGGAACCACAGCTCTTGTGGTTCCATGGGGCCGGGTGGAACCGGTCGCAAGTTGTAATGCGAACACGCTCGGAACCGTTCCGTGCAGTGCGAAAGCGCCTTATGTGAACTCTAAATGTAATTTCTTTTGTACTTTTCAGGCTGCCGCAGTTAGGATGGTCAAATCAGGAAAGGGAGAGGTCCCGATTCGCACCCTGCGACTGAAACAGGTTTGATAACTTATTTTAAGATTTGTTCAAAGCTGCAGTTCTTGGCTTTAAAAAAAGAGATAGTCTGTGGGAGAAGAAAAGTTCTATTTCTTCTGCTTCTTTTCCTTGCATTTCTGCAGCAGTCATTCTGCAAATATGCATTCTCACGGCTGTTTCGCTAGGAACAGCTATTTTTCTAGTTTTTCTTTCATTACCGTCAATGCGGCTCGTACCGCTGCGTGCACCCCCACAAAAGTGGTATCAAATCGTGCGGCTCGATGCCGAGAAGGGAGCTATTATTTTTATTGGGGATCGGAGTTACGACGTAAAAAGCGAAAAACGAGTAAAATTTCCAACTGCCGAAATGCAGAGTGTAACTGACACCAACTGCCGCTTTTTTAGAGAGAGAAAAAGAGTGGATTTTTGACCCCAAAAATATTTTGAAATCGCTCTCATGGCTGCAAAAATTGCTCTAGTGATATGAAAGTCGGTCATGACATTGATACGCATGCCTGCTCCCATAAAATGTTTTCAAAATTTCTCTAGGGCTGACGGTTTTCTGTCAAGGTGCTTCAGAGCATAATCAAGTGACCGGGTACCTTCAGGCACTCCACCATTCATTTTCAGACTTTTCTGAAAAATGTCTGAGCTCACCGCACACCTTTTTTCTCTCATCACTGCAATTACTGTGAATAAGCTACAGATATGAATCGCGGTAATAGATGAGATGAGAAATAGCCCTCTCATATGCTTCAAACGGTTTTTGGATCGGCCTTACGGATCCTGAACGGGAAGCAGTTGTTCGGACTGCTTTTTTCATCAAAACTGACTGGGTGTCTCATAAAGATACAAATCCTTCTCCACCTCTGTCTCTCACACACATGACAGTTAGCAGAGGACTAATCGCTATAGCAACAGAATACAGAGAAAGGCAGAGCTGATGGTTTGGACTACAAAGACTCTGTAGTTCTAAACCTGGCGGAACACTTTAATACAGAGGGCAGAGCAGAAGGTCAGAACTACAACATGGCGGAACACTCAATTATTACAGAGGAGGGCTGAGCTGGCATTAAGAACTACCTCCTGTTTTGGGCTTTATACAGGTGGATTAACCAAACCACTGTTACACATTGGATTAGTGTGGCCATTTCAAATTAAGCTTACTGAAAATTTCAAAATAAAAGCCTTGACAATTTTTACATCATGTAATTGCTCTTTTGGGCATTAGATAACGGGTTTAACCAAACCACTGTTACACATGAGATTAGTGTTGCCATTTCAAATAAAGCTTACTGAAAGTTTCAAAATAAAAGCCTCATTAATCCGCTCCGGTAAGTGCACCGCTGCAGGGGGTGCAATTATATTAGCTTTAATGATCTTTTTCCCTCGAGTTAATGCTCCACCTTATGCAGTACAATAATATGAGCCTTTATTAGCATTTTATTTCAAGTTATGGCATTGGCGTGTGCAAGCCAGTGCATTACCATTTCACCTAAAATTCTAA
>NW_015112619.1:223002-225801 GCF_001443285.1 Poecilia latipinna | reverse complement strand
GCTGGCGAGGGGAGCTGGCTGTTAATACAGCGGGAGCAGACATCTCCGAAAAGTCGGAGCAATATTGTAATTAAGTGATTTATTGATGAACCGAGCAGATATTTGAGATCTATACATCTACATTCTCGCCTAAAAACATTGTAAAAAATAATTTTGTGTAATTTTAAGTGTAATACAGCAAAAATTATTTTGTCGCCATTGCTGCTTTTCTGAACACAAGTTTTAAAGGATGCAGACCCTAAATTTGGAGATTTTGCCTCGGGAAACCTGACTGAAAAATTCACGGATACTCATTATCTTAAGGATATAATAAAATGTAAGGTTAATAATAACAGCCTTTAAGTGTTGGATAACCGTTATTACTCATTGTCAATTCACCATTTTCTGACTGTGTATAAAATAAACAGCCTCCCATCGGAGAATAAACCAGCTAGCAGCAGCTTTAGCCACAGTTGGGAAAATATATACACTGCTGTGTGCCAGTGTTGTAACGTTAAAAGGTTCACTTTCTGTATTAACTGTAATAAAACAGTATTTACATATTAGCCTTTATCAGTCATTGTCAATTCACCATTCTCCAACTGTATTTAAAGGAACCAGCCTCCGATCGGAGAGTAAACCAGCTAGCAGTAGCTTTAGCCAGTTAAGAAAAATATACACCGCTGTCAGTGCTGTAACGTTTAGAGATTCACTTTATTTATCAACTTTAATAAAACAGCAATTACGTGTTAGATAACCGTCATTACTCATTGTCAATCCACCATTCTCTGACCTTATATATAATAACCAGCCTCCGATCGGAGAGTAAACCAGCTAGCAGCAGCTTCAGCCACAGTTGGGAAAATATATACACCGCTGTCTGTCAGTGCTGTAACGTTTAGAGGTTCACTTTCTGTATTAACTTTAATAAAACAGCAGTTGAATGTTAGCCGTTATTAGTCATTGGGGCCTGACCATAGCAAGGCATAG
Organism: Poecilia latipinna; assembly: GCF_001443285.1. Lineage (NCBI taxonomy): Eukaryota > Metazoa > Chordata > Actinopteri > Cyprinodontiformes > Poeciliidae > Poecilia > Poecilia latipinna. The sequence continues at coordinate 224,832 of NW_015112619.1, read as the reverse complement.
GGAGAGCAGTGACTGACCTGTTTCGCAGGTCAGTCACTGCCTCCATGCATTGCATGGCAGGCACCTATTGTTCTACACCCAATAGAACGTCTCTTTATTTATTTATATATATCTTTATTTTTCTTCCATTACCGTTAATGCGGATCGTTCCGCTGCGAGAAACCCCACAAAAGTGGTATCAAATCGTGCGGCTCGATGCCGAGAAGGGAGCTTTTATTGGGGATCGGAGTTACGATGGCGACGTAAAAAGCGAAAAACGAGCGAAATTTCCAACTGCCGATCCTTAGAGTGTAACTGACACCAACTGCCGCTTTTTTAGAGTGAGAAAAAGAGTGGATTTTTGACCCCAAAATAATTTTGAAATCGCTCTCATGGGTGCAAAAATTGGTCTATCGGTATGAAAGTCGGTCATGACATTGATACGCATGCCTGCTCCGGTAAAATGTTTTCGAAATTTCTCTAGGGCTGACGGTTTTCTGTCAAGGTGCTTCAGAGCAAAATCAAGTGACAGGGTACCTTCAGGCACTCCACCATTCATTTTCAGACTTTTCTGAAAAATTTCTGAGCTCAGCGCACACCATTTTTCTCTCATCACTGCAATTACTGTGAATGAGCTACAGATATGAATCGCGGTACTATCGGAGACGACAAATAGCCCTCTCATATGCTTCAAACGGTTTTTGGATCGGCCTTACGGATCCTGAACGGGAAGCAGTTGTTCGTACTGCTTTTTTCATTAAAACTGACTGGGTGTCTCATAAAGATAGATAAGTCTGACACACACGCAGGGCAGTTTCATCACTATAGCAACAGAATACAGAGATAGGGAGAACTGCTGGGGTTTGGACTACAAAGACTCTGTAGTTCTAAACATGGCGGAACACTTTAATACAGAGGGCAGAGCAGAAGGTCAGAACTACAACATGGCGGAACACTTTAATACAGAGGGCAGAGCAGAAGGTCAGAACTACAACATGGCGGAACACTCAATTATTACAGAGGAGGGCTGAGCTGGCAGTTAGAACTACTTCCTGTTTTGGGCATTATACAGGTGGATTAACCAAACCACTGTTACACATTGGATTAGTGTGGTTATGAAAATGAAGTTTACTGAAAGTTTCAAAATAAAACTCTGAAAATTCCACTCATGAAAGTGCACCGCCGTAGGCGGTGCAATAATATAAATCTTTTTTTTATGTTTTTTTCTCAGGATAGTGAACTGCCTTGCGCAGCAAGGCAGTTCATTAACATTAGCATTTCATGAGTGTCTCAAAGATAGAAATCCTTCCCCAGCTTTCTGTCTCTCTCACACACACAGCAGTTGGATGAGGGCCAATCGCTATAGCAACAGAATCCAGAGAAAGGCAGCCATAACTGTAGTTCTCTTTATGGCCAAGACTCAGTTAAAACAGAGGCCTGAGCAGCATGTCAGAATTACAACATGGCAGAACACTCAATTATTACAGAGGAGGGCTGAGCTGGCAGTTAGAACTACTTCCTGTTTTGGGCATTATACAGGTGGATTAACCAAACCACTGTTACACATTAGATTAGTGTGGTTATGAAAATGAAGTTTACTGAAAGTTTCAAAATAAAACTCTGCAAATCCCACTCACGAAAGTGCACCGCCATAGGCGGTGCAAAAATGAAAATCTTTTTTTAATGTTTTTTTTCTCAGGATAGTGAACTGCCTTGCACAGCAAGGCAGTTCATTAACCTTAGCATTTCATAGGTGTCTCAAAGATTGAAATCCTTCCCCAGCTTTCTGTCTCACACACACACAGCAGTTGGCTGAGGGCCAATCGCTATAGCAACAGAATCCAGAGAAAG
>NW_015112619.1:129850-218469 GCF_001443285.1 Poecilia latipinna | reverse complement strand
TCGGAACGCTGGGTCCAAACTGACGGGCACACTTTGGCAGGCCCCTTAAAATTTCTGCAGGAATTTTCTAGTTTATTATTATTTTATGTTTTTATTTTTCCATCAAATCTTCATCATCTTCTCTGCTGCTCTGCATTTGGCTCCTCTTTGCTCAACACCTCATGACAAAAGGAGTACTCTCCCTTTCTTAAGCCAGTCAGCAAATGCTACAGAAACAGTCAGTGCTTCTTGCAGTTTTTCATGTTGCGTTTTCGGTTCTTCTGTCAGCCTGCCAAAGCTTTGTGTGTGCATGCTAGTCCCCAGTTCACAAGCGCATAAGGTGCCGCGGCCGATTAGCTCGACTCAGAGTGGGTCGGCTCAGCAGAGGCCTGCGCAGCATCTGATAAAGTCTAATTGATACAGCCACCTGGGGGGTGGAGGGAGAGGCCTTTGTGTCTTTGTTGGCCCGGGTAGGCGCAGCGCAGGCAGACCTTATCAGTGTGTCCACTTGGACAATGGGAGCAGCTGTAAGTGGCTGCCGGTGGAGACAGCCACCTCCTCTGTTCCTGCCTCGGAGGTGTTGAGCCACATGTTTCCTCAGCAGCAACAGAGAGAGAAACACGCAGTGTTCGACCGGATTCTGAAAATTGCTCACCATCAACAAAGGCAGCGGAGAGATGCCGGTTCAACTCCCCCCACCCTCCAAACCCCATCCACCATCCACCCGCCTCCACGTGGCTCAGACACACAGGATGGTGCTGAGGAGGGGCCACATCATGTGGACGGTCTGACCTGGGATTCTTTTGTGGCTATGCTGTATTTGTAGAAGGAGGATGGACCTTTTGAAGATCGGTGTTTCTTGATGTCAGAGACCATGTGGAAGTTCAAAGCTTTTTGTTGGGATTACTGGCAGTTCCTCTGTCTTCATCCTCTGCATGCTTTCTATAAAAGGTAAGGTGCCATGCAAACAAAACTGTTTTTTTTTTGTTTTTTTTTTCATAAAATCCCAGTTGTTGCTGTTATGAGTTTGTTCAATTTGCTCTATGTAGACATGAATATAAGTGATCACTTTAGAATAATGATAAATAGTAACCCAGGTCCAGCCCACTGTGAGGGGCTAAAGTGAGGACAATGGTCCATGTGTCAGGGAGGTCAGCTGCTCTGAATGGGACATCTATTGTTGTGGTTGGTCCTCTACAGACACTGCATTCAGTCTGTGATTAGTGTGTGTTTCTGAGCAATTGGTTCACAAACACAAGGCAACGCATGCTCCCAGGCGTTGATGGCCCATTTACATCTGGATCTGTCTGTGCTCCGCCTCATCAGATCAGATCAGATCAGATCAGAGATCACGTTGCTGCTTTTGAGGTTTACGTGTTCAATGAATAATAATTTCCTCTCTGACATACATATTTCAATTAAATAATACATGTACTTGCAAATAATAATATGAAACAATCCAAGTGAAATGGTTTGCAAAAATATTCACACCACTTGACTTTTTTAAAATTTACATCACGTCCCAACCAAAATTTAATGGAACAAAGTGACACAAACTGGTGCCAAACTTTGAGATGGAAGTCAAATGCTTAATGGAGTCGATATTTTTGACAAAAAGGAAACAAATTTGAGAAGTGTGGTGTTTATTAGTATTGATCCTTTTTTGAGTCAGCACTTTGTAACAGAATCCTTGGCTGCTTTTGGAGTTTGTCTCTACCAAGATCGTACATCTGTATTTTGGCCTTTGTTCTTTGTAAAACGACTCGAGCTCAATCAGATTTGATAGAGAACATCTTTCAACACGAGTTTTCAAGTCCACAGTTTCTCAACTAAAATTAGATCTGGTCTTTGACTGGGTAATTCAAACAGACATGTACTTTGACCAAAACCGTTCCACTGTATATCTGCCTGTATGTTTATTTGTCTCTGTAGAACGGCAACCTGTACTTCTAAAGTAAACACTTAAAAATCGACTTCTGTTTACTTTCTGACCGAAGCCTTACTGTGATCCACTAGGCAAAATCAGCAACAGAGTTGGCAATGCTCAACAACAGGGGTGATCAATACGTTGATTGCGATTGACCAGTTGATCTCAGGAAGGTTTTGAGTATATCTCAGCATAGGTGACATTACTCCTATGCTGGGTCTAATTACTTTGATGATTTAAGGATGAGAAGACAATAGTTTGAATCAAATGTACCTGTACCAGGGGTAGCGATTTGTGTTTCTGCTGGTGGGTGTTCACCTTTCATGACCCTGTTACTGGACTGGACATATCAACATTGTTTTGCACTGAGCAAGGAATATCCGTGATCGTGAAAATAACACAATCACGTAAATACTCTAAAAAAGGGATGCAGTGCTTTACTATTAATTGTCAGCATTGTGTTAAGTAGATAACAAGATCCAATGGGATCTCATTTCACAGTTTAGTATAAAGTATTAATTTTAAAAAAAAAGTGTCAGTTGCCATGGCAGCAGGTGTGTGAGTGGAGTACAGCCGAGACACGAAGCGAAAGAAAAGAACGAATGGTCTTGGTTTGTTTTTCAGCTGTTTTTTCCCTTTGCTGTGGCGCCCTGCAGCTTCTATGATTTCTGAAAGTTCAACAGACGACTAAAATTGTCTAAATGCCTTGTTTGTTTGTAGAAGGTTGAGATATAATAGTCGTCAAATAGGATAACTTATATCATAAAGTATTTAACAATCTGAAAGGACGGATAATCTGTAATTACAGCGGCAATGACCAGTATAAAAACTTAAGTTGTCCAATATAAAACATAAATTTTAGCCCTCATCGTTATCTTGATGGAAACCAAACTGTTTATAGATTTATATTTAGGAAAAATACACATTTTACATATCAGAGTTTTGCCAATTTTCCTCTGCTTTAAATTAAGCCATATTTTATACTATATTATAGGAATCAGATCAAAAAAATAAGGGTCACTATGTCCATTTTTGTGACAGAGTCATGCTTATCCTGTTCGGTTTTGTGGACATAAATCAATGCAATGGCGCCTGAAGGTGCACAACACTGGCCATAGCGGCTAATAGTCCCTGTCCAATTCAGTAGTACACATCGATGGCACTCACCATGCTTGTAAGACTTGTTGCTGTGGTCATTAATAAATCAATGAGAAGTGTAGGTTGTCTGGCACACGTGGGTGCTCTGGAATCTCCAAAGCACCCACAAAACAGGCACGTATGCCTGTACAGTACAAAGACAAGGCTTTCTAAAAATAAAGTAATAAACTAGAAATGGTCGGTTGCTGGTTTTATGTGAATTTAGATCATAGCTAGTTTCTCCAACCTTATGACCACTAGCAGCGAGTCAATAGGAATATTTCCACCATAAGAAACAAAATGTATGCTCAACATAACAGTGTAGATATAGGTTTGGTTCAATGTATGGACTCATTTAGTTTTTTTATTGCAGTAGGTGTAAATAGGAATGGTGGTTTGTTATTTTTTAAGAGTTTGTGCTAGTCTCTTGTTTTGTTTTGTGACCAGGAAGACAGTTACTGTTGAGAGTAGATAAAGAGAGCAGACTCTTTGTTCTTGCCAGACATTTATAATCAAACAAGGGCAATATGGAATTATGCAAATGGTGACTGGAACATCTGAAAGGACGGATAATCTGTAAAAACTCACCCATCCCCCCACCATTCTCATGCGTTAGGGAGGATTACTTACACAGAACAATATTTCACTGTTTCACTAAAAGGCCATTTCCTCTTTACTCCTGCACTGTGTCTTGGATGGATGAGGCCCGTTTCTTTATGCATTATAGTGGCAAAACCTTTTATTACTCTTATGTGCTGTCTTGAGATGTTACGGAATTTGAACACATTGGACTTGACCGTGTCCTATAATGATAATACAATGTGAGTTTTTAAAGTTAGGTTTATAAAACATTTGGAGTTTTTCACATTTGGAGAAAGTGAAAAAGTTGCATGCACTTAGCTGTGCATGCAAGTAGGTAGACATTCATTTTGCAGCCCGTCGAGTTTTTGAGTTAAAAAGATGTTTATAGTTGACAGGACATTTGAAAATATAACTTGATAATTATGTGTTATTGGAAGATTGGAAGATTAATACCTGAACACCAACTATAAAGTCTTAAAAAATGCAAACATTTAAAATAAGCTTAAATAAATAAGCAATGCTTAGCCTGGTGGGACCACAAGTAAAGCCTGGTGGCCCGCCAGGCTTATAATACACTGGGGGAAACCCTGCAAACACTACTGTAGGAGGAGAATTATATTCAAAAATGTTCTGATTTATTTTAAATGATCTCAGGGGGACAAAAAGTTTACTCCAACTCTTAAATCCAACCCAACTCCAAATTATCAATGTTCCAGTGTCTGGGTAGCTCATCAGCGGGCGGTTATGGCGGTGAGTGCCTCTCCTGTAAACCTGAGAAGTAAAACGATGCTCGTGTCCATGCCCATTCTCTTAACATTGACAAAAAGTACAAAAGAAACTATGACTTTTTTTACAACAGAGTGACGGATATTCATGGAGAAGGATAGGTGCATGGACCTCATATTTAAATGAAGGTAAGATTCATACACAATTTTCAGCTTTAACAAGAAACGAGGGAGTGTAGCCAAAGAAAAAAATCAAATGTGGCCTTATACTGCCCCTGTTGTTTTATTTATCTTGCCATCAAATTGCTGAGGGCACATACCCAGAGCTCACAAGAGGGACTGCAAAAACTAAGGTAGATCAAAGAACACAATAGTTTTTGTTGAAATTAAAGTTATTTGATAACAGTTCAAATGAGACTGAAGACTCAGAAAGTTGAACGAGTGATTTTACTACCACTGATTAACTCTCGCAGGACCAACCATCAAAAGTGATTAAAAAACCAGGAGCAGCTGCCTACAAGCATGTTTTATGAGCAGAAGGATAACGATATTACTGAGGGGCAGGTGGTGGACCACTCATTAATTAGTGGGAAGTATGCTGCTGTCAGCGGTCTCCACACACCGCTCTGTGTTTTATGGCCCTAATAAAAAGCCTTTTAATGTCTGATTAGCTTCTAATGTCACTGTATGGAAATGACTGTGCTTTGGGTATATGAGACCAGGAAATAAGTTATGGGCGACCGGCTTTGAATAAATGATTGTTTTATTATACTTTTATTTAGCTTGGAAAAACAAGCAAAAAACTTAAGAATGAAAGGTAAGGCCTTTTTAGGGAGAATAAGACACAGAGAAAGAGAAAAATAATAAATTGATGAAGATGGAGTTGATGGCAGTGAGTCCATAGGTTCCATGTTGTATAGATTGCTGAAGTTTAACTCGTAAAAGTGTCTGTCTGATAGACTGTTCAGCTGAAGTAATAATGCCACTAGAGACAGATGCCCTTTTAGAAATTCATATCAAATTATCTGAACAACTCAGATCATAAGCAGGCACATCATGGCTGTCGGTGGTACTCTGCGGCAGCTCATCTCCTGTGATGTGTTCTCATTGTGCTCCGGATTGAAAAGCAGCCATAATTCAGCCACTCACTGTCGGTGACAGGTTTCTGCAATGTGGCAGCAACGTCACAGCAACAGGAGCGACTTTGGAGGAGCGAGCTCACGTTGTTTTAATCTGCTTCCTTTAAAAGAAAGCGTTCTGTAAATTCATCTTTTCCCTCAAAATACTGAACACAAACACCCCACTGTGAAAATGTGACAAAAAAAATCTTTGAGGGTTTTTCCAAATTTATTATGAATGGAAAACCAATGAATCAATTTTATGTAAGCATTTACAACCTTTTCTTAATACTTTCTTGGTTCACCTTTGACAGCAACTGCAGCCTCAAGTTTCTTTTTAATCTGATGACTCCTATCTTACAGGGATCCATGATTAGATGCAACAAAAGACTTTGAGAAATATTTATTCTAAATGTGAAAAAAAATGCAGTAAAAACACCATAGGCATAAATTTAAATAAAACATTGCCACATAGACGTCGCCATGTTGTTTATGCTCCAGTGCAGTCTGGGTAAATGAGTTACGCTAGGTCCGATTGAGCTAGTTCTAAATCCAGCCAAAAAGCTGGATTTAGAACTAGCGATTTTTTCAAATAAAAAAGCCATTTTTATTTGAACTGGAGCTCGTCCTGGTAAAGTTAGCCTTCCTGCACGCTCTCCAGTACAGAGCGGACCTAACTGCGTCCTCAACCCAGCATGCATTGCGCAGGTGAAAAAATGGCAACTTTCAAGGGTGAAAAATATACATCTTTTACATTCTTTCATAAAGGTGTAAAATTCTGAAGTAAACATGAGTTTTTCATATCACAAACAGCAGGTTAATAGGCTAACATGTTCAACTAATCGTGGATGCCTTTAAGGCAGCTTCACCCATTCTTTTTTACAGTTCTTCTCAATCTGCATCAGGTTGTGTGAAACATGTCTTTTCACATCTCTCCAGCAATGTTCAGTTTGAAGAGCACTGAATTTGGAAGACCTTACATTTGATATTAATTTTGAAAAAAATCTAAATCAATTTAGAAAGTCAAATAAGAAAAGAAAAAAGCAAGAAAGAGAAATAATACAAATTACAACAAGAAGAATCTACAAGAAATGATCTGACTCCCTCCATCCCACTTTCCCAAACAGTGAGAATGAAAACCCGCATACTGAGGTAGCCGGGTCGCACAGGCCTTAGAAACGCCAAACCAGCTTTGGACAAAAGCTCCTCCAAACAAAAAGCACATAACAGTGTAACTGAATTCCAGATGTTCTATGTCCAGTTATAGTTTCTGCCAAAACCCTTTGCAGTCCACAAGAGGGGAACGTCTCCAGCAACTCAGCCAGTTCTCAATACCATCAAAAACCTGCTGCTGCTTTATCACTTCTGTCAGGTTATCAGGGAAAATGTAGATCGGCTTATCCTCATGGAGGAGAGGAAACTGCTGGCAGGCTGATCAAGTTCAATTCAAATTTAATAATACTTTATTGGTCCCAAAGGGAAATTAAATTAAACTGTATATCGATCATTTTCACTCCAAGTGCCTCATCCTCTGCCCGAATCCCAGCTCTGGGGGAGGCGCCTCCATCTTCCACATCCTTAATTCGGTCAATAAGATTTGATAAAGATGCAAGTTCTGCTTCTAAGTCATTAAATCTATTGATCGTTGTGTTCTATCAATCAGTCTCCTCTGGAGCTGCAAGTGGCCGACTTTTTGTTATCGGCCTTTGGTTTTGTCATTCTAGACATTAAAACAATTTGTCAGAGAAAACTGGGATGCATGTGAAATAACAATATAAAGCAGAATTGCTCTTAAGTATTGAGGAAGCTGAGAAAACATATTAATCCACATTGTTCTCACTGCAGCTTCAGATGTCTGATTGACCTTTTGGGCAGAACTGTGAAGACACTATAGAAGGCCAACTTTGTAACTGTCTGTATACGTCTCTGAAGATCCAGGTCTGAGATCATCACTGTGTACGGATTTGGGTCCTGGTCAGTTTTTAAAGTTGTAGAAGCAGACGCGACTGTCCAGAATGAATAACTTCAGTTTTGTTTCTGGTCAGCTGAAGAAAGTTATGGCAACTCAGCATTTGGATACATAGTCACCTAGTGACATTTCTAACGTAGACTGTCACTGCTACGCTTCATCTGTGTAACTGTGGTAACAAATCTCATGACTTGTTATAACCTGAGCTAACGGGAGTAGTACTGAATCAGAGAACAATGAATATCATGACGTACCTCACTTTTTCCCTCCACTTCACTGTTATGTGCTTTGCATTTGCCTATGACAGAAAATCGAAATAAAATCCAGAAGCTTGTTGTTGTTGAAATGTTACAAAAACATGAAAGTGTTAAAGAGGACATGAATAATTTCGCGAGGCACAATCCATAAAAGGGAATCTGGTATACGCCGATATTTAAAACGACTCGGTCTGTTTCTGCTTGTAACCCGTTTCATCCGTCAGGCTGTACACACTGTCTGCTCCCGGCCGCCTGACAGCGGCATGGAGCCAACATTTCTTTGCACAGGACAGTAAACACTCATTAAACCCGCCTTTGCTTCTGTACACAAACATCTGCTGCTTGTTGCCGTGGTGATGCTCTGAACACGCCATAGATGCTACGCGACGGGCATCCTTCAGAGTGATACGTCTTTCACATGCCCTCCCTCACCACTGCTTGGTTTGCCATTTTAGCCGCGAGGCTCCAGTCCAGATGTTCCTCTGAAGAACAGCTGGATTTCTTTGACTGATGATATCAGCGTGTCTGCTGCCTCTGTTGTCATTCGGGCTTTTTGTTCTTTGAATTCAAAGCCTTGGTTTGTTCAGTGAATCTATGCAGCCACTCTGAGAAGCGTCTGCTAAGAGGAGTAGGCCTATTAATTTTTCCATCTGGACACCTTGTTGTTGTGACAGGCTGTCAGGATACTTTCCCTCTCTGTGGCTTAAATGCTGATGTTACTGATTTGGTGTCAGAAGTGGTGCCAGCTCAACACCAAGCCTTTGGGCTGCGGGCGGCTTTAATGAGCTCCCCTGAGTGGCTGATGGAGTTGCACACCTCTCCACCCACCATCCACCATCTACGTCTTTGACTATGCCCAACTTTAACTGGAGGGAGAAGAAAAAGGGGCGAAAAAAATTACAGGAGGAATTGATTGAGATGAAAGTGACCAAGAATAAAAAGGCATATTTTGCTCCCTCGGCTGAGAACAAGCCCTGTTATTATTACCTCTATCACAGGAAGAGCATGTGGAGCATATGGAATATGTGGAAGGAGAGGTGTGCCGTTTTCAGAGGATGGACCAGTGCATAACGCCCCCCCTCCCCACGCCCCCCGCTCCTCCTGTACTGTTTTCATAAGGGAGCTGGAGTTCATTGGGCCTGTTCACTGGAACACGGATGCCCTCCAGTGGCGAGTTAGCAACACAGCAGGAACAGCTACGTTTATTATAGTGTCCATATCATTTTTGATGTGCGATTACCAGAGTTGGGTTGTAACTAGTTACATTTACTCAGTTACATTTACTTGAAAAATGCGCTTTTATGAGTATTTTTACTTCTCTGTAATTTTTACTTTTACTTGAGTAATTTTATTATTAAGTATCTCTGCTCTTACTTGAGTAAAATTTCTGGATTTTTTTTATCCACTGAATGAAGAACAAACATTTTAACCAACGTTCACCACACAGACACACACCTGCAGTTTTTGTTAAAGTTTCATAAAAAATTTTATTGAAAGAAACTGATTTGGAATACTTTTCCCTGATTTTGTTATTTTTGGTTACTATTATAAATTAATTCATGTTTGTTATTAAAATACCAAAATTTCCACTTAACTTTATATTTTGATCCATCTAGTCAGTTACTCAGTACTTGACTAGACTTTTTTTTACAAAATACTTTTTTTAATCTTGAGTAATTTTTCGTTTTACTTGAGTAAAAACATATTGAAATAGTGCTCATTTTACTTGAGTACAATTTTTGGGTCCTCTGCCCACCTCTGGATGTCATATGGTGACAGCCAGCAGCTCCCTCCCTTGCTGAGGAGCTGGCAGCAGTGCCGGAGCGGAGGGGAAATGCAGCAGCTCTTTCAGTGTGAAATATCCAAAACTTGCCCTCAACAACACAGTGTACATCAGAGTGCCACTAAAGTACATCAAGATGAGTTACATTCATTTGTTGTTCCACACTTAAAAACTGCATTATTCAAACTGAGCTCAACTAATGAATACATTCATGCACAACACTGGTACTCAAGATGTTACCTCTTTCTGATAACGCACTTAATCACATCTATCTTGTTGGTCTCTGACTAAAAACACTGCATCCATATTGGGCCATTCTGTTGAGTGTATGATTTGGTTTTCCATACATGAAAATCCCTAGCTTGCATCTCACCTGTTAAATGTTTACTGGTATGTAGATGTGAGTATTTACCTGATTAAAGTCCTTTCTGGTGCAAACAGATAGCTAGGAAATTGTGCTGACAGCACATGAAATTTATGTTTTCATGCAGCCTTCGTGAATAAAGCCTCAGCAGACAGAAACAGAAGGGTCTCTGGTTCTTTGCTTCAGCTCTCCGATGAAGTCTGTTTGTGTAGCAAGCAGCGTTGCCATCTTCCCCCTCTGTTGTGTGGGGCAGCAGCTGATCCTGTGCAGTGATGTCACAAGCTGCCCCGCTTTCAAAGGCTTACGGAGAAAAGGTTACAAGCTGCTTTATCCTCATTAGCATCATCGCGTTGACGTGGCTGGTGTTGTCTTGCTCCGCATCCACTAGTCCATGCCTCTCTGTTTTCACTTCTCCGGATTTAGCACCAGCAGGGGCGCCAGAACAATTGGTGATGTCATGAAGCCTGGAATGAAACCTTTTTTTGATAAAATGACATGACAGTCACGAGGACCAATGCTGTTCCCTTTTTACACCTGGAGATCAGTGAACTGCTTACAGGATGCAGCATTGTTTCCTGTACTTTCATGAACTGATAAAACTATAATACTTTTATTATGATGTCATGTTTCATTTAGATCATCGACAAGCACAATTTTTGGAGCTGATTTTAGCTTTGGCGAGAACGTACCAATTTTGGCCAATTCTGATATCTCTTTATTAAGTCCAAAATAACTGCAGTGCTAATTTTATGTCCTTCAAACAGTTTTGTAGTGTTGAGGTTTTGAAGTAGAGGTGATGTCACATGAAAGAGAAATACAATGGTTTCCATAAGATAAAATACAGAGTTCACATTTTACCTATTTGTGTCATCTTATATATTAGCCTTTAGCACGCAAGGACAACTAATGTTACTGAATGAACCACTAATGGGTGTGGAACAATCATAGGAGACAGACATGTTTAAGGAGCCTCTTTCATCTCTGTGCTTCCTCTGACTCGAGTTTGAAAAAAAATAACCTCACTGATTCTAAAAATAGTTAAATTAGCATTTTTCTCCAGCAGTAAAATCTTACACATCAAAGTGTGTTGTCAGTACGACCTGGTAGTTCTTAGAATGGAAAAAAGAAAGTAATTTGTGAGTTTCTGACCAGTCGTTCACAAGTCAGGGCTAAGCTAATCAACCTAGTGGACCAACAGCTGATTTCTCTGTTAATCTCCATTCACGCTTACTTGCGTATCCTTCGAAGAAGGCGGAGTCGCCAAAAAATCTTTTCAAGACTGATTTTACGTTGTCAAAAGAGACGGTGGAACAGGCGGTAAGAGTTAGCTGTTTGTCTTTGACGTTTAGTCCTGCCGTGTCAAGGAGCTTGAATGCATCTGGCAGTTCCGTTTTGGACTTATCCAACTTCTTGCATCGTTGTTCAAATTCGGTAATATAATCCACCGCCCTGTCTGACACTTACAGTACGATGTAAGTGTTGAAATGTGGATTATTTTCCTTCTTCTAAACACACTGATTGTTGGTCAGAAGAACAGTCTTGGCGTTGAGATGTTCCACTGCGATTTCCAGCAGTTTCCTGATAGCGACAGGGCAGCCGCTCATGCCTGCTTCTGTTTTCTTCAAGTCGGTAACGAGTCTCCAGATTTCAATCTCATTTTCCCAACTTTTGTAAGACGTCTTCTCACTGAACCTCGGAGGAACTTTGTAATTCCCAGCAGCGGCCATCCTCTTCTACTTGCCACCCACACTTTCATGGTGCCATTCACATAACCAGCAACATGGGAATTTCCAACCACATAGCACAACTATGATGCTCTCCCCGCCTCCCATTAACTCACATCCAACACATGCGCAGTAAGTTGCTATGTGTACAACTCAACAGCTGACACCAGTTCACTAAGTCCTGAGTCCACTGTCAGTCCTCTGAGTCGTCCTCATTTGTGATTAACAATGCTTAGAAAACAATGTTAAAACTAGAATGTCTGAAAAATTACATTACATCCGTGTTACATTCTTTAACATCTTTGGCCAAAGTAGCTAAAGGTTATAGTGGAGGATCGAATGAGCTACCCAAGCCTTCAGAACCTCATGTTGCAGACTTTGGCCTAAAGGTTTAAAAAAAAGATTTATGAAATAACCAACATGGAAACATTTTAACACTATTATCTTAGATTTCCTACAGTTTTACACAGACCACCTCAAAGCCCTGGAGCCTTGAAAAATCTTTCTTCCTTTCCTGAACTCCCTAATCTCTATATTGATTGCCGTCGTGATGCAGATCTATGATGTTGTTAGCTCTAAGATTAGCAGATTTCTACAACATGAAGCTGTCAGATCATCGCGTCATTGTGACGATCCGACAGTGATCATCACATCATGGCGTCTTGTTTTGTAGTCACGCGAGGCAGAAAGTCTGCACTTCCCAGAAAGCTTAAATCTCAGAGTCAGTAGATTCTCAGAGTGAGGATGAGCCAACACAGCCATGCAGTCAGGTTACATCCCTGACTTTCAGCTCTGTTGTTCTCAAATGAAATGAGGCTGAGCTTATAAAACAATCATTTTAAAAGTGTGTGTGTATGTTAATCTCTATTATTATACCAAAAAAAGAGAGCAGATTTCAAAAATATGGCATGCTCATCTCAAAAAATTAATTCTAGTAAGAGGATACATGAGGATGTTGATTTGATCTACAAAACTCTGTCATTTTGTCCAAAAATTGTTGTTTTTTTATCTTCAGAGTAAATGAAAAACTTTCTGCAAACAACAGGAATGCCTTTGCATTCCTGTTGTTTGCAGAAGCATCTGAGACAATCATGCTCAGCAGAGAAGACAGACGTATTTTCCAGCAGGCAGAAAAGAAAAACTCACTAAAGCTCAGCTGTGTGTGTGGTTTTTTTTATAAGCCAACACACAACTTAAGTTAAACAGGGACGCCACCTGTCAGAGGGAGCCATTAGAGGAAATCCCATTATCAGTAATCCTATAGGCTCAGTGGCAGGAGCCCAACAAGTGGGATCCACTCTCTCTCTCCCTCTCTCTCTCTTGCTCTCTCTACTGTGCATCTGCAATGTTAGGACAGACAAACTTGCTGCTGTTACAGTTGTCGTGGTGACAGACCTGTTAGTGCCAGTGCTACAGGGGGCGCGACCCCTGGCAGACTTCCTCCCTGTTGGATAGAGGCGCTCACTCAGGATATTAATGCTACTCCATGCCAGCCAGGGTACACAGTAAGTCTTCGTCTCTGGGGTTTCACTCTTCTGTCTCTTGAGTTTGATCATCGCTTGCTGACTTGCTTTGCTTTCTAAGCTTTCAGAAAAGAAAAAAACGGCCTTTCTGCTGTTTGCAGAAAGATAATTTGGGTTGGAGGACAGATTGACAGAGGTCTAAGGAGTTGCTCCTAAGACGATTAGCAGGACCAGATTGATTTTTTTGGGGGACGAATTCCTGTCGTTTTTCTTTTGTCACAATCTGTGTTTTCAAAGAATCCACTGTCAGTGGAAAATATTCCAGCCTTGGTCTAAGTTTTAAGCTCGTCTTTTCCTCAAATGCTGTGAAAAAAAAGCATTGTAAATACCCCCTCTCTGTTTTTTCACCATAAAATAAGAGTTTCATGAATCTCAGACTGTCTTGGAGTCTGAGTGAAGGTACTCAGTTCAGATTTGATCTGTCCAAATGTTTTAGACTGGGAAATGCAGTCCAAAGTCATCAACAGATGACGACAGAGCCCTTTAACATGGTGTTGACACGAAGCCATGAAGAAGATGCTAACTTTAGCATCACTAGCAGATGATAAATGTTTTGGATCTTGTGTCCAAAACACAAGATCTGGAAAGCTTTAGCACTGTTTCAGTTTTGCCATTTATGAAAAATGGTACTGACTGTGGTTCGTTGAAGTCCCAAAGCCTCAGAGAGGGCTTTGAAATCTTTTTTCATATTGCTGGATGTCATTGACTTTGTTCCTCATCGTTTCTTTACGTCCTTTAGACGATAAGAGAAACAAACTGTCATTGTTTTTCTTATATACCCTGATGATGTGTTTGTTGGCACAAGACCGCATCCTGCACTGTCTCTAGATATTTATAGAGTGACATTTGTTGAAATGCTTTGTCCTATTATTAGACGCTAACTTTGGCATCAGTATCAGTTTGATGCTTACCCCAATAATTCAGTGAAAGTGGGTCCTTATCAGAACCATTGAAAAGTCCATTACCCAGCGCTCCACCATGTATGTGGTGGGGTTTGTGCACCTGCTTAACCTGAAGGTCATTTACATAAAGCACAGCAGGAATTTTAGCTAAAAGCTAATGAGCTCTATTCTGTTTGTCTGAGGCTGAACCTGTTCTAATTATAAGTCAGGAAACTTTTGCCCTACCAGCAGAGTGGGCAGTGTGTCTGCATTTTATGTTTTCAAACACTGCATTCATTTGAAATTTAAGTGAAACTATCTCTTTGTCTTTAATGCTTGGCAGCCATGTTAGATTTTGAAGTTCTGGGCCGGTGAGCCCATTTCAGTCCTATTTCATCTGATTTCATTTAAAGATAAATACCACAGATTGTGTAATGGTTCATCTACTCAATGCGAAATCTAGTTGTTGTTTTTTTATTCTAATTTCTTCAGAAGAAACTTTGTTAAATTATATTAATATTTTCTTGTGTGACTGGTCACAAACATAATTTAATCTACTGCTCCCAAGAAACTCAAAATCAATACATCTATGCCATTTGCACTTTTTCTCATTTTAAATAATATCCCAGTTTATATTTGTGTGATGGTTTCTTTTTAATTACTGTAAATAACCTGTTGCAAATATTGTATTTTTTCAAATAACCCTACTCGGCTGTACATTTCTTTGAATTGGAATAACCTATTTTTAAGAACTGCGTAGGATTATTTATCCTGTGTTGTAATTTCTATTCTCCTATTTTTTTCTGCTTACTGCCCCGGTGGTAGAGTAAAGTATTTCTTATTTAATATGTTGATCTTCTGCCTACAAACTCCTATTTGTAAAGCTGTTCAGTCTGGGCTGCAGAGCCAACAAAGCTGGTTTATTGGTTTTTCAGGCAGCTTTCAAAATGGCGTCCCAGTTCCATCAGTTCTTTTTGACACATCCATCCATCCATTATCTTTACACCTTTGTCCTTAGTGGGGTCAGGAGGGTTGCTGGTGCCTATCTCCAGCTAACGTTCCGGGCGAGAGGCGGGGTCACCCTGGACAGGTCGCCAGTCTGTCGCAGTTGACACGTTAAACAGTCCGCAAAAAAGAAAACAGGAGCTGACGTCCAAATAAATAATGTAAACAATTATTTATCAATAATGAAATGTCAAGCAAACATTCCATGTGAGCAAATGCACGATTGACAAGTGTTTTTATTCCTTCAGTTAGCTCAACTTTCTCACTTCCTGCTAAAGAGCTGGGCTTGAGGCGGGCCGACACAAGATGGCTGCCACAGATACTCACATGATAACAAACATGTCAGCAGTACATTGACACACATTCACATTTACACACTCTGGAGCTAAAACAGAAAGGTTAAAGAGGAACTTAGTGCTTCTCAAGTAAAGGTTGGAGAATTGATGTGGTGTGAAGTATTATGTTGTCCTCTCTTAGGTTCTGGAGCAAGAACAAGTCAATGGTTCAATATTTTTAGATCTTTTTACTCGTAATGTCAAGCAAACCGTGATTTTTGGTCTTTGGTTTTTAAAATTTGGACTGTCGAGCGACTACATTTTGAAGATTTGGACGAGTAGCGTCTATTAAGATATGAATAAAGTATTCCTGTCTTAATGAAGCTGGTACATGTAAAGTTTGTCTTTTTTTGTTTGTTTGTTTTTAATCCTCATGCACCAACCATTTCTACGCCACAGTGGCGTGCAAAAGTGTTTTCCCCTTTCCTGATTCCCTGTTCTTTTGCATGTTTGCCACACATAAGTGTTTGAAATATTTAAAGACAACACAGGTAAACATAAAATGCAGGTTTTTTTAAATGATGTTCATTAATAATGGAGGAAAAAAAAAACAATCCAAATTTACATGGCCCTGTGTGAAAAAGGCGTGAAAAAGTGAAACCACCCTCAATATTTTAATATTTTTATTGTTTTTCCAGACAAGGCCATAAAGGTTCTGTGTACCAAAGTGTTTCACTGACGAGCTTTTAGCAGACCTGCTTGGTTTCCTCGGTGGAATCTACTGTGTGATCAGACGTCAAGGCGTCTGGTTTTTGTTCATCCATCCTGACCAGAACCAGCCTTACTGACAGAGAGGTGTGCAAAGAATTTCCTGCAATCCAATGTCACACGAGCCATCATCACGGCTCGTCTCCGTAATTACAGCAGATTCAACCGCCAGTCAGGGAAAAGAGGACTGAATCATAAATCCTGGATGCAGGCCCGTCTCGGTGCTGTGTCACTCTTTGGGTGCAGAGACAGAATCGTGACCTTGCAGCGCTGCCAGCAAGCAACAAGGACTCGCCAGTCTGCATCTGGCTGGACACACACACATCCTATGGGAGGGAGGGAGAGAGAGAGAGAGAGAGAGAGAGAGAGAGAGAGAGAGAGAGAGAGAGACCTGGTGTGGACAGTTGAGTTGCTGATGGGGGTAGAGGAGCTGCCTCCCTCTCTGTAGCTGCTGCCTCCCGTCCCGCCTGTCCCTCCTGGAATCTGCTCCTCTCGCCCTCTTCCTCTGAAGGTAGGGCTGCTCCTTCCACCCTTCACGCTTTTGCTTCCATCCCGTTTCAGCTGTGTCATTCCTGTACATCTCCGGAGAACTTTGCACTCGAACACGTAGGAAGTGGAGAGCGAGTGCGACTTGTTTACTGCTGCCTGGTGTCTGGCAGCCCCCAACCCCCCACCCCTCCTGTCCTGCTGGCGGTGTCATGGCAGCTGCCATTTGTGCCCTCAGCTTAGGATGAAGGGACCATAACAAGACTGTTGTTGTTGTTGTCTCCCCCCCATGCACAGGCTGTTACTCAGCCAGCGTGAGGCTGGCGGCATGCTGCCATCGGTTCACGTCGTTGTATTTGCTGCATCCTGACTCGACTTCTGCTGATGTCAGTACAGCTGTGTGATGACTCCGTATTGATCCACGATTGGTCGAACATGTTGGCCTAGAAATGTTGTCATTCTCCTATTTGTTTATAAATTGCTGTTTGTGATGCACAGAAACTCATAATTACTTCAAAAATGGTCTATCTTTTGTTTTATTTTTCACCCATGAAGGTCGCCATTTTTTTTTTTTTTTTTGATGACGCGGTTTGGTCCACTGTGTACCAGAATCTACCGAGTAAGCACAGGAATGCTAACATTTAACATTACGTTTGTTTTTGTTTTGTTCTTTTTAATCGTATTGCATTTGGTGTAAATTTAGACAATGCCACACTGTATTGCTCATGGCTGCAATTAAAAAAAAGATAGAAAAAAAAGAAATGTAAAAAATAAAGTGAGCTAACTGTAAGCTTGAACTTTAAATATGCAGCTGAGGTGTTTTCAGCAAATCACAAGCCCTTCCTTCTGTCTCACGACAACCCATTACACGCAAGCAATTATCAGATTCTTTTTTGCAGCAAAAAGCAGGTAATGTTGTCTCCAAGTACTAAACAGCAACTAAGGAAAACTTACTCCACTGATGCACTCTTCCACTTTAAACTGTAGGGGACAATGACATCCCATTCACATCCCATCAGGTCAGGAGACACTGCTCACAGCCATGCTAACTAAATCCTGGCCTCTTCATGCCAATATTGTGTTGCTTTCATTTTTTACGCCGCTAACTGTGGCTACCAAAAATAACATTTTTCAACTCTTTTCAAATAGGGTTAGGGCCATTTTAAGGAAACAGACTTCAAAGGTTAGAAACATTTGTTTCCTAGATTTCTGCCATATACGAGCTAAAGTTTACATCGTTATTGTTTATTTTGTAATGACAGACATGATGATTTCATTTTAAAGTTTGCATAAATGTTTATTTACATACAGCTGTGGATCAAATGAAGAGCCCACTGCATCGAACCCCATTGAAAACCTGCTGGTTATTCCAATAAATACTGATTTCTGAACTCTTCCTGAGTTAAAAGATTTGCGTTGTTGTTTCTGAATGAATATGAACTTGTTTTCTTTGCATTATTTGAGGTCTGGAAGCACTGCATCTCTTTTATTATTTTGACCTTTTCTCATTTTATACAAATAAATACTAAATTTTGCCTGGGATTTTGGTGGCATGATGTCAGTAGTTCATAGAATGGAAGAACAACGTTCATTTTACTCAATCATATATCTATAAAAAGTAAAATCAGAGAATCTGTTATTTTTTCCAGAGCTTACATTAAATAAAAAGCCCATTTACTGCACCCCTGCCCCTCCCAGCTAAGTTCCTCAGGATCCAGGTTTGCTATCCTGACCCTCTTATGCATCTAAGGGTTAATAAATGAAACCTCTGGAGGTTTTGTGTCTACAAAAGAATCGTACTTCCCCTTACATGTGACTGCCCTGTAATGGACTGTTTTTTAGATCAGGCTTCTGTCTGTGTGCCATGCAGATTATATGCCTTATGTGTGCCCAGCTTTCGCTCTCTGTGATCCTGGGAATAGTGTCAGCAAGAGCTGCCAAGGCCCCCTAACATGTGGCAATGAAAAGCCCAGAGGGATTGTCTTATTAGTACTCTATAGCAACTAACAAGAAGACTGGAGATGCAGTTTAACACGAGTCAAAATGTATGATAGTGTATTAGTGTGTTAGTACTCATAAATTAATCTTTAATCTTTCTTACATTTTTTACGTTCCAGTATTAAACTTTATTGGATTTTAGACCTGGGCAGTGTAGCTCAAAAGGACCAACTAGAAGAGAAATTATGTATAAGTTTCTTTTTTTTTTTTTTTTTAAGAAAAATCAACATAAGATATTTGTGTATATTTATCCAGCCCCCTTTCTCAAAAAGCCCAAAATAAAACCTACTGCATTTAGCAGCCTCCAGAAGTCACTAAGTCATGTTCATGTTTAGTCATGGTTGAGATTACAGACTTTCAGTAAGATGCCAACATTTCTCCGTCCAGTATGAGACTGAAAAGTCAATAACAAAAAACAGATCAACAAGAATATAATCTTACATCTCTGTCCTTATGTTTTATTGTTTTTAAACACTCTACTGAAGCTGAAAATATATAGATTTGTGTCTCTTTCCTGCAGCAACAACCTCTACACCGAAGAGAGTGTAGAGAGGGATGACCTGGCATAATGTATTCAGTGGTCAGAAAAGGTTGTATTGCTTCCTTTTTCAATTAGCCGGTCATCAGTCCATAGCCAATCAATACATAAATTGGCCGACTTCGGACAGTGGCCGATTATTCATAATGAACTTTATTTATGAAGGAACAATGTACAACTCAAACATAAATGTCACAGTTTAAAGCGCTACATCAGATCTTAGCAAAAGCTAATTCACATCTGCAGTCCGGTGTTCAGCACATCTCACCCTGTTCTTTGTCAAACTGTTGTTTATGTGCATGGTGAGTTTTATTAGTCCCAGTTTAGTCTGTTAGCATGAAAATAAGACGCCATGTTATTTAATTTATTTTCTTGTTTTATGTTTTATGTATCGCAGAAGCAAAACATACTCTGTAAAACATCACTTCCACATTCCTTCCCACCCAAACTCCCCTCGCCGTGATCTTCTATGCGGACAGGTGAACTGGGGAAAAGCAGACACTGCAGGAGGCTCTGCTCTGACCCGACACTTAAGTTCATATCAGCAGTTCCAGTCAAGCCGTTCAGATGGTCTCACTGTGCTCATCGCCTCCGGACACGTGGCTATTTTTGTAGATCGCTCTAGTTAAAAACAGTCTGGCACGCCAGTTGTCGTCTTTGGAGAAAAGGAAACGGCATGTGAGCAGAGATATCAGAGCTTCTGTACTGCTTGTGATCTTCTTAAAGAATAACTTTCAAGGATCGTAAGAAAGTTTTTCTGTTTTGAACCCTAGCTCATCTTATTTTCCTTAGAAAAAAAATAATATCCATATCTGTCTATATGACAGGGCGATAACGTTTTCTGACTGAGTCTTTATTCGTTGGTATGGAAGGTTGTATAAACATCACAGTTCATCCCAGGGATACACACGACTAATCCTTTCAACCATGCTGAGTCTTGGCACACTGAAACATGGAGGAGGTGGGGTAAAACCTTTTTATTTATAGAGTTTAATTGCATACAGTAAATCCTTTGTCACCACTTCTGTCACCATTAACATAGCTATCAAACAGGTGAAGTGAAAGCTTTTACCTAAAGCATTCTCTGCCTCACGCCCTAGGAATGCTTATGCTGTTCTAAGGTTGTGGGACTTGCATGTATGAACATTTGTCTGGATGCCTGTTCAAACTGGTCTTCTTTTAAAGACTTATGAGAAGCCATGTGTACATGAGACACATGCATCCTATGCAGAGAAAGGCTCAGACATGATGGAAAAGCCTAGCAGAGGTTAAATATGAAAGAAAAGTGTTTACAGTGAGAAAAATGCCTGCCAGGGACCAAGAAAAGCTCATCTTTCCCAGTTATTAGAAGCTGAACTTCTAAGCTTGCTACATCGTGCACAATATTTATTTTTTTCCTTTTGCTGCTCGGCTCTCACCCTCAGTGGCTCCGCCCTGCTTGTAGCATCACTGTGTTTTGATTGGAAGCATGGCGACACTGTGGCCAATCATGTGAGATATGGGATCATACAAGGTCTAGAGCAGAGGAGGGGACAGACGGGACAGTCAGGTGGAGAATCCGTTTGTCCCCTCAGTCAGTGGACAGCGGTGAGGAGGAGACTGTGTCAGAAAAAGCCAAATGACTCTCACCCAAAACTGAAGCCTGAGCCTGAGATAAAAAAAAAAAAAAATCTGAATTAATTCTAGACGTGAGTAATAATGACTGTGTAATAACGTGAGTGGTAATGACTGTGGAATATGAGGTAGTTCTAGTTCTACATTATTCTAAGAACATCCCTTTACTGTGGTGGGAATCCAGTTTTTTTGCCTTACTAATAAAGAATGGCTGAGAGAAAATGAGCTGCTGTGTTGATCGATATATTCACTAAATATGGGACTTTCACTGCTTCTACTCCTCCTGTTTGTGCGTTAGATGGGATTTCCTGGTTTAGATATTCATTTAATGAGGCTGGATGAAAGTCTGAGTCGGTCGGCTGCTCTGACCTTCGCTCTCGCTTCCCCCTGTGCAGTCTGAGAGAATTTGATCACGGATGCAGTGACTCAACTCCTTTACAGTAAAAGTCTAGGCTCATTATTTTTGAATTGCAAAAGTAGCTTTTATGTTTTTAACTCCAAATTGGCTTACTATCAACTACAGTTGCCTTCAGAGTGAATGAGGCCGACTATACGCTCACTAGCTAATGAATACCTCGCTTAACATAGCCAGGCTTTTATTACTAGTCTTTTTTTGCATGTTGTGTTTTAGTAATTTGAGCTTTTCTTTCATAAAAGCCTCACTTTACAAACACATTTGTCTTACTGTAATTGGTGACATGATTTAACTTTGACTCTTATTTTGACATGAAAACAATTATTAGGTGCCTACTGTGGTGAGATGTAAGTTAAGAAGAAGAACCTCAGTAAATAAACGTGAGAAATTTAGAATGTTTTCTGAAGAACATTCAGAGCACGAAAACAAAACTGCTTTTGTGCTCATATTACACACAGACTCTGTTTTCTATTTAGATGATTCTTAAAGGCAGTTGATGACACTAGCTTTTATTTTTAGGGTATTTGAGTAAAAAGAAACTGAATATGAATGCAGCGTTTCCTAATCCCATCGTTGTTCCCTCATCTGCTTCTGATTTTTCACGTTCTTTGAAGATGATGAATTAAAATGTACATTCTGTTCCATCTGCTCTCCCACTACTGTACCATCATAAAGACAAACTTCTAACTTGTTCAAATGAAATTCAAATCCAAAAATACTTTACTGATGCCTAAGAGAAATTAAATGTTGTTGTAACTCCTATTAACTCAAATTCTTCAAAGAGTTATTGAAGATGGCGGTGACTGTTGGCAGGAAAAAAATCTCCTGTGTTTCTTGAAATCCCATCTCTTTTCATTGGCTTTTGAGCGAGCGTTAGAGAGGTCCTTCTAATTGTCAAGTTGTGTATTACATATTTGAAATAAATATGATTTATTTTGATGTTTTTATGTTATGATTGTTCAGCACTTTGGTCAGTTTTTGCCGTTTTAGAAGTGCTTATAAATAAAGTTGGTTTGGCTTGTAACCTACATATGTTGCTACATACACTCACTCTGCCACTCACCAGAACATTGTTATTCACACACTTGTACGTCCTTCACAAAGGACATACAGAATTGGATGCATACAATCCTGTATGTGGATTGTATGCATCCATGGATTTCAGGCCACAAAGCTCCTCCATGGTGTATGCATTCTTCATGTTCGCTAAGTAGTGAACTGTGTCATGTTCGATCGGAGGCGGCTCGTTCACATCGTCTGACATGTTTCCATTCTCCATCACGTATGGGTCGATCCTAACAGCAGCCATTTTGTTCGTGTATCTTACTCTCACACATTGATTAAGAGTGTCCATATATTTTCTTGTTGTTGGTGTTGAAGCCATGGTTCATCTATGCCTGGGGTGTCCAAAGTCGGTCCTCAAGGGCCGGCATCCTGCATGTTTTAGTTCTCTCCCTGGTTCAGCACACCTGCATCAAATGATGGCTCATTAGAAGACCTAAGGAGAACATTGACTTGCTGAGGAGTTTGTTACAACCACTAGGGAGAGAACTAAAACACGCAGGATGCAGGCTCTCGAGGACCGACTTTGGACACCCCTGATCTATGCCCTTGCCTACTAAGATGGCACAGATCACTTCCGGTTCAGACTTGTGGGGACTATGTATTGACTCTGTAAGGGACAGCTTATTGTGAATAAAGCTAAACAGGCTGAGTTGGATGGGTCTCCTGATTTTTTCCCCCTCATATAGTGAAACATCTAACCTACCTGAAGATACTATAGCCTCAGTGAATCACAGCAGCATAAGGAATGAAGGAAGGTGAAATTTGATGTGGTTAATATTTAGCTTTTTACATTCTGCTCTTGATTGCTGCCCCCTACCTAATCATCTGCTGTGGGAGTCCAGGTTGTGTGTGGATGTTAGGATTCAGGATATAACGACATACACTTGAGTCACTTTGGTTTTAATTGATGTTAACACTGCAACAATTTGAGTGTTTGTTGACTTTTCTTTGGTTTTATTCTAATGAAGACTAGAACTTCAGCTGCATGGTCATTTAGGACTGCCTGCAAGGAGAAAGTAGGATGATCATGAATTCATACACTTGCATGAATTTATAGTGCCAAAGTTCACTTCTCCATCAGTCATGCGGTCCTCAGTGGCACAGTGAGCAGTCTCGGCCAGGGACCTGTCTGATCCAAATGTGTTTGTGTGTCGCAGTGTGGAAGGTGACGCCCCTGGCAGTGATGTGAGCGTATCTGTGGATCCCTGCGTCATCTATGGTTGCAAGCCAGTGACCCACGGCGGCAGACCTGGCCTGGACTACCTGGACAACCAGCTCTACGGACACATCTTTCTCCCGAGCCACGTGCGACCCCGCCGACCCAAACTCCAGCACTCCCAGTCCATCCTCCGCAAGCATGCAGAGGAAGAGGCCATCAAGCGCTCCCGCTCAATGTCAGAGAGCTACGAGCTCTCGTCAGACCTCCAGGACAAACAGGTGGGAGGGAGGGAACAACCTGTTCATAACCTACTGTGGCTGATGATGTACTGAGATAGGTACCCGTCTTGTCCACTTGTCATGTTTGCTTAAAAGTTAGTTCTTCTTGTGTGAAAACAAAGACCCTGAGCTCCACTTTAAATGTCCATCACCCAATCCTTTCATTTTATCCTTAAATCTCTCTGTTTGCTCACAAGTCATCACTATGGGCCCTGTTGACCAGGTCAGCAATACCTTAAATGAGGAAAGATAGAAGGAGCTGAGCATGACTCTGCAGACCTCCTGTGACTTCAGTCATTTCATTTTCTGCTGCCCCTCATACTTGATTTTCTTCTTGTGCTCAGCCTCAAGTTATTGATTTAAATGTTCAGTTCTTCTTGTTAGGACTATTACATCACTGACTCTTCATTGTGCCATTTGCTTTTGTGTTTGACTTGCAAATAGGTCAAACTTTACTAGACATTTTAAAATCACCGCCTTTGTTAGACTGAGTGAAACTATTGACTTCCCCCAAACTTTTCCCCATTTTGTCCCGTTGCAATCACAGTCTTCATTGTATTTTATTGGCAGTATATGTGATATACAAGCACAATGTAGCATATCATTTTGAGCTGGAAGCAAAATGATTCATCGGTTCCTCTTCCCGTAATCGTTCTAAATAAAGTCCAGAGCAACAACCAGCCATCAGAAGATGCATGTTTTTGAGATGAAGGCTGCTTTTACAGCTTAATGCTTTCAGCCAGTTTACGAGAAGTTTGTATATACTCTGTCAACACAACGGGGCAACTCAACAACTACTTCCTTTCTTACTCTTAGTAAACATGGACACATCTGTTTACGTCCCCAACACAAAAGTCCAGATGCCATAACATTTAAAAACACTGGACTCTGATTTGACTCAACTTTGAACTTTTATGCCTTTACTTGGGACTTTACTTGAGGTTTTGGTGGAAATGTTTGAAGACCTACTTGTGACTTTCAATACAGTTACTCAGTCCCACATTTGCTGCTTACTCACACTTGATTAAAATTGCCAGCGGAGTGAGACTACAGCTGACTGACCACCCTTCTTTTTCTGTTTGCAGGTGGAGATGCTAGAACGCAAATATGGCGGGCGTTTCATAACCCGGCATGCCGCACGTACCATCCAAACAGCCTTCCGCCAGTACCAAATGAATAAGAACTTTGAGCGTCTCCGAAGTTCTATGTCTGAAAACCGTATGTCCAGACGGATTGTTCTGTCCAACATGAGAATGCAGCTTTCCTTTGAAGGACCTGAAAAAGTCCACAGCTCCTACTTCGAGGGAAAGCATGTCTCTTTATCTGACGAAGGCGCCAAAATCGGTGCACTGGTGCAGTCGGAACACGGCAGGGAGAGAGGTGTACAAATGAAGATACCAAGCACACAGAGTGACCTCACATATGCCGTCACAGAACTGGAAGATGCCTTCTCCAGGCAGGTCAAATCTCTGGCCGAGTCCATCGATGACGCCCTGAACTGT
Source organism: Poecilia latipinna (assembly GCF_001443285.1). Taxonomy (NCBI): domain Eukaryota; kingdom Metazoa; phylum Chordata; class Actinopteri; order Cyprinodontiformes; family Poeciliidae; genus Poecilia; species Poecilia latipinna. Next base: position 193,397 of record NW_015112619.1, on the reverse strand, counting down.
CGCAGCCTACACGGGGAAGACAGTACTTTAGAGCAAGGAAGAGGCCACCTGGATACGGACAGAGAGCTCAGCCACCAGTTGGAATCCTCCCACAGCGCTTCAGATCACCGCAAGCTAGATGAGATGACTGCATCTTATAGTGATGTGACCCTTTACATTGATGAAGAAGAACTATCACCCCCCTTGCCTCTCTCTCAGTCTGTAGACCGGCCCTCCAGCACAGAGTCAGACCTGCGCCAGCGTTCCCTGAACTCCTCCCAAGACTATTGGTCGCTTGCTCACAAAGATGAAAAGGGGGACACGGATACCAGCTGTCGCAGCACGCCTTCCTTAGAATGCCAGGAGCAGCGTCTGCGAATGGACCACCTACCCCTACTGACTATAGAGCCCCCCAGCGACAGCTCGGTGGAGCTGAGCGACCGGTCTGACCGCAGCTCATTAAAGAGACAGAGCGCTTATGACAGGAGCCCCAGCAACCAACAGAGCAGCCCCAAACACATCGGCCACGGCCTGCCACCTCGGGGACCTTCCCGGGAAGAGGACCCTTCCCGTCACTGTGCCCGGCAGCTGGAAGCCCACCTGGCTATCAACGGTACACCCAACCGCCAGAGCAAATCAGAGTCTGATTTCTCCGATGGGGACAACGACAGCATCAACAGCACATCAAACTCCAACGACACCATCAACTGCAGCTCCGAGTCTTCATCCAGAGACAGCCTGAGGGAGCAGACGCTCAGCAAACAGACGTACCACAAGGAGACTCGGAATAGCTGGGACTCACCAGCGTTCAGCAACGACATCATTCGCAAGAGACACTACCGCATTGGCCTAAATCTCTTCAACAAGTATGTGCACCCCACTAAAACCATTAAGCATAACAGAACTCAAAAATATGAGACTTTAGAGTCACTCGGTGCACACAACTATAGTAAAACAACAAAAGATGTCGTGTTTTTTTCAAGGTATTCTAAGTAAGAAAACGAACAAAAAAACTATCCTGATTCCTCATAAAATAACTGTGAATGTGACTCACTTTAATCACAACCCTTGCCTCTTCATGGTGTCCTTCACAAGTCAAATTGACCTCCATTTTGCTCAGTACCTACATTTGTGTGTGCTGGACAATAAGAAGGTTCTGCACAAATAATGCACCAAGATACTTTCGGTTGTGAACAAAACTTTTCCAGCTCAGAAATTTCCAAGATTTTTCTAGAACATTTTTTCCAGCAAATAGTTGAATTTTAGAGTTCAGAAGTTTCCATGCGTTTTCTAGACAATTTCAAAAATATCAGAGCTTTTTGGCAGACATTTCTTTCTTTCTTTCTTTCTTTCTTTCTTTCTTTCTTTCTTTCTTTCTTTCTTTCTTTCTTTCTTTCTTTCTTTCTTTCTTTCTTTCTTTCTACAATGCTCCAGTATGCTGTCCTCGTCTTTTTCCTCAAAACACCTGCCACTAACCCTCTCCAACATCTTCATCTGGATTTTTGTTTACCTCTTCAAATTTCTGATTCTCCTATGTCTCACATCTGTTTTCTGTTTTTGTTTGATTGTAAATCGCTCCATTTTGCGGTCTGAATATACGGAACCGGCTTAGCTTGTAGAATCCCCGTTGCCGTGTCGCCCTCTGCTGTCTGGGTGTGGCAGTGTGATGTAATCAGTGACTGTGTTGCCAGTTTTCACAGTATGCCCCATTTGGAACCAACTTTAATTGGAGCAAATTGACAAGTAGAATGGAGGTGTTTGGAATATAGAGCGCATTATATTGCTTCGGTATAATGTTTTTAAAAATTTATTGGATGCGTTAGCATATTGCTATAACCTGTCACGAAAGCCACCAATTAAGCACGGCGAGCCATGCCTGCGTTTGATTCGTACTTCTTATAGTTAGATAATATTGAACATCTTTTCACATTTATGTAACTCGGCAGCATACAGATAAAAACTGCTTTTATTTGATTGATAAAATAATATTTAGCAACATAACTGTTTCCTCAAAGCCTCTGTTTAGGTGTCTCCAGAGTCACTTAAACTCTGGACCGACTGGATTTGTTCCTGTTTGTTACATTTGTGGTAAAAAGACCATTGAATATGCAGTGAGACTGAATAAGCCGCATTTATATCCATGCTCGGTTTGTGCTGAGTTCTCATTCTGCTCCACTTCACGTCCAGGGGTTCACTCGGGCCGCGGTGATTTTGCTTAATCACAGATGATTGCGGATTTGGTGTCTTTCCGAGTCAGTTTTTAAGTTCCTTGTAATCATGTGGGAGCAGCACCACAATCAGAAAATCACTCCTCATCCCATTCCGTAGCTCTCCAAATCCTGTTCCTCTGTTGACACACTTTTCTTTGATAGCACTGGGATAATCACAGATTTGGATTGTATTCTCACTCCCTTTGTGTGTGTGTGTGTGTGTGTGTGTGTGTGTCTCTTGAAATTGTTTCTCTTTCCGGTGTCTCTAGGAAGCCAGAAAAGGGGATCCAGTATCTGATTGAACGAAGCTACGTCCCGGACACTCCAGTTGGTGTTGCCCACTTCCTCCTGCAGAGGAAAGGCTTGAGTCGGCAGATGATTGGCGAATTCCTTGGCAACCGACAGAAACAATTCAACCGAGATGTTCTTGAGTGAGCGATTCATTTTTGCCCGCTTCTGTTGGTCTGGATGCTTTTGATTGAACTCAAAAGAACTGTGTGTTTTCCTCCATGAGCATGAATTCAGATCATCATTCCAATGCCAGATGTGGTTGGGACTTAAGTGAAATAACCAGGAATAGAATGTACTCAAGAAAGTGGTACGATGCTCTGAAAAATACGCAGCTTCTTTTTAGGAAGAAGCAAAAGATCTTCAGTTGGAGATCTTTTGCGTTAAAGTGCTACTTGGACAGGATGCTTCAGAATGCTTCCCATGAATCCTCCTTGACACACAGCACTTCTATCACAGCCGAATCAATGGAGGGCAGAAAACAGATTGACACATATAGAAATCATTCAGAGAATATTGTCTCATCTTTACTTGTGAGGTCTGAGTTAGTCACAATCATCAATTCAGAGTGGAATAGAATATAATTCATTTGCCATTTGCACAGACACGTTGTGGTAAATTGGAAGTATTTTGTGTTTTGTCTATGCAAGATTGGTAAAACTTTAAAAATGAGCACAGACTTTGATGTTCATGTTGCACTTTAAAGTGATCAACTGCAGGTAACGTTGCACAACAAATGTGATAGAAAAATTTTATATTTAGTTTGTGATCACTAATCATTATCATCATGTGTAAAAGCATCTGAATCTGGTCACCAGTCAATTATTTGGTTCATTTAAAAAAAAAAAAAAGATAATTCCATTATTTAGATTCTGTTATTGACTCTTTCATTCATCTGTGTGCCTTTTTTACAGTTGTGTTGTGGATGAAATGGACTTCTCAGGCCTGGAGCTGGATGAAGGGCTCCGGAAATTCCAGGCGCACATCAGAGTTCAGGGAGAGGCACAGAAGGTCGAGCGGCTGATCGAGGCGTACAGGTGAGAAACGTCTGTGAGACACGGATTCATTTCTATGATAAGCTCAGCAAGACTACGGTAAGGGATTCTACGATGTTTAAAAGCTCACAACGATATTCCAGTGGAGTTATTATGATACATGAACATACTAGCAAACCAGATTTCAGCCCCATTTCTGTAGTGCAGAAAACAAATCTTGAATGTTAGTTTTGTATTTTAACTCAAATTCTCCAAGGGTAAGGCTAACGTACTTCAGATTTCAGATTTTTTTTTAAAATTGTGGCAAGTCATTGTTAAAGAAAAATATTCCTAAGAGCTGCTTTTGGGTGTCATTTGCTAGTACAGCTCAAAAAATTTGAATCTTGTATAAAAGTTGTATATTTCTTGCCAGTCATCTAAGAAAGTGAAGCAATGATTTTATAGAGATTCATTGAAATAATTCAATTTTTGGTCAAATTTTAATGGCTTACAGGCAAAAATTAATTAATTAATTAATTAAGTGTCTCAGAAAATTACAATATCCCATTAGGGCAACCAAAAAAACGATGGTTTAATCACAAATGTCACAAATATTAGAAGAATCACAATAAGGCTATTAATTTTGACCTTGGTAATTTTTGAATGTTCTTATTACAGTTTAGCACATAAAATTAACTAATCAAACTTTGTGATATTTTGTCTTTGGTCTTTTGGAAGCAATAGGACTATCAGCTTTTACTATGGTAATTTCCATTAGAAGCTTTTGTGTGATTTAATCAAAGTTTAAAGTCATGATGGCTTGCATCATGATATCATGTGTATCCATGTGCAACATGGATACACATGGTAGCTTCACCTTCCTCGTGGATACGGTATTGCACCACTAGCATCCATCCATTATTTACGTACATTTAATCCAGCGTTTGGGCTGCGGGGGGCAGCTGCCCAAGCAGAGAGGTCCAGAGCTTGAGGCCAAAGGTCACGGTGGGAATGCAGACGGACCAATAAATCTTCATCAAAACAGGCCTGCAGATGCCACACCAATCTGCCTATTAATCTCCCGGTTCCTATTTTCCTAGTTCGTGACGCCTGTTTCACTAGTTTTATGCTTTAAAATGATTCTGCTGAACCACATTTCAAAAGCAATGTCTTACTTTCAGTAAGTTTATTTGTTACTTTTGTCAGTTTCGAGTTATTTGACCGTTGTGGGTTTTTCTGTCATTAACAGAAATGGGCTGCAGTTCAAATGGGATTCTTGGCAAACCAGCTGAAAAACTGTTACATGTGAATAAAAGCAGAATTACATGATACAAAGTGTTTTTTAGAATCCCAACATCATCAGATTTAGTCTGACAGTAGAACAACTAACTCAACATTGTTGGGACATCAAGTTTGACTGTCTCGCTCTTTCAAACAGCCTATTTTTATTCCAGTCATGCATACATACGTTGGGATGCATGTGACATATCTGTGGTTTTTTGATAACAGAACAACAAATGATGCCATCTAAATACCTTTTGGCTTTCTGTGTGTGTGTTTGTGTCTCTGATATCTAGCCAGCGCTATTGCATTTGCAACCCCGGTGTGGTGAGACAGTTCAGGAACCCGGACACCATCTTCATCCTTGCTTTCGCCATCATCCTCCTCAACACCGACATGTACAGCCCCAATGTGAAGCCTGAGAGGAAGATGAAACTGGAAGACTTTGTTAAAAACCTTCGAGGTGCTTTGTTTTCCTTCCACTCACAGCTTCCAGCTCACTGTCACAACTCTGCTTCAACATCCAACTCACCATAAACTTAACTTCTAACTTGTCAGGTGCCTTTTGTCACATTAAAGCCCAAAACTAAAAGTTCCCACTTCACTCTTACGCACTAATTTGTGTTGTCTTACCTCATAAAATCCCACTAAACTGAGGGTATTATTCAAAATCAGCTAAACCTAAATCTAACTGGTCAGTTTATTTACTTTTGTTTATTTTACGGCTTTGGGCTCTTTCTGCAAGCTAACTGTGACTGTGCAGTGAAGCTAGCTAAAAATGAATAAACCAGCTATAAACGAATAAGCTAGCTAAGAATAAATAAGCTAGCTAAAAATGCGAAAAGCAGGATTAATCTAAAATCAGCAGTTTATTTGCATTCATAAATCCATAAAAATTAAACTAACTCTTCCTCTCTCAATATCTCTTCCTCATTTTCTGAAAGGTGTTGACGACGGGGAGGACATACCCCGAGAGATGCTGGTGGGGATATACGAGCGGATTCGAAAGCGAGAGCTCAGGACTAATGAAGATCACGTGTCCCAGGTTCAGAAAGTGGAAAAACTGATTGTTGGGAAAAAACCGGTAAGGTTGCTTTCATTCTTTATGTGAAGCTATTGGGGTCATAATGTTAGATACCATGAAGATCCCTTCATGCTGACATGCTGAAATATGCATTTAAACTTGACTGTAAAGTGTAAATAGGAACAGTGACAAATGTCCTGGCCCACTTTGGTTGCTTTATTTTATTTATTTATCTTTTTTGAATTTGTCGGGGCCAGAACTGCAAAAAAGCCATAACAACGTCTTTATTATGGAAAAAAAAAACCTGGAAAATATTCCAGGATGTTTGCAAATCTGATCTGATCTCAACTTGTATTATTTTCCTAAATCTATTGCAAAAGTTTCCACGTGTTCAATAACATTAAAATGTGTTTCCATTGTAATTGCAGATTGGGTCTTTACACCAAGGTCTTGGCTGTGTAAGTATTATTTCTATGTGTTGATATGTAGCATTCTCATGTTAGCATTCATGCCCCTTGAACTTTGACTCATCCTGCCCCTGTTACACAAAGAACTCTCAGTGTATTTTACTAGAATAAGCAAACCAGTTGTGCAACACTGAGAGTGCGAATGAATGAAATGAAAAATATGAAAAGCATTTCAATATGCAAAATGTCTGGCTCAATGATTTTTACAACTACTTTTTTTGTAGATGTCTCCACCATCTTTGAAGTTTTGCAGGCTGAATTTTTGTGCCCATTGTTCTTAGTAAATGTATTTAAAGCTTTTGGCTTCAGATTTGATGGAGATCATCTGTGGACATCATCTTCAAGTCTTTTGACAGCTTCTCAAATGAACTTAGGTCTGGAATTTTACTATGTCAGTCCAATGTATGGATGTGCTTTGATCGAAGCCATTTCCTTGTGGCTCTGGCTGTATGTCTTAACTGTATGCTAATATCCATATCCAATATCAATACTTCTGTTATGGCAGTAGTTACTAATAGGGTTGCACCGATTGAAGTTTTCTGGCCGATTATTGATTTACTGAAATGTCACTAAACATATAGCGAGAAAGTTGCTGAATTGGCAGCAGTGGGGCGACTTTTGCTAATTATACTTCTCAAATGATCTATGTGTATCTGCTGGAGAGAAATCGTATTGCCTCTTTGACTCTGAAATGATGATGGATCCTGTGCAGGTGCTGTCGCTACCCCATCGGAGGCTGGTGTGTTACTGCAGGTTGTTTGAAGTACCTGATCCCAACAAGCAGCAGAAGCTGGGCCTGCACCAGAGGGAGATCTTCCTCTTTAATGACTTGCTAGTGGTACGTCCGCTAGTGGCAAACCGTTCTTCCACAAACACTAAGACTGAAGGTTTTTACCGTTTATCAATGAGTCTCAGCAAGACATATCTGCTTATTTTTCTTAGGTTACCAAAATATTTCAAAAGAAAAAGAACTCGGTGACATACAGTTTTCGTCAGTCCTTCTCGCTCTACAGCATGCAAGTTCTGCTATTTGAGAATCAGTGTAAGTATGTTTTCTTTATTTATTTGAATACGTTTCATGCTTAGTCAGAACACATTTAGGCTTCTGAGTTTTCAGGTTGGGTTCTCCCACCAAAGTGTTTCCGGTACTAGACCAGGACCTCATCTGTTTTATTCTGACTTTCTGCAAAGAAGACAGTCAACAGAATATTTTATTTTACTTTTTTTTTCTTAAACTGGGTGAAGCTGAAACTGAGCCACTTGAGCAGTTGCATAGACCATACTTGCAGATAGAAAAGGCTTTTCATGCATAGTTTTGACTTAATATCTACTCTGAGGATGATTAGTTGATGATTATTTCAATCACCATTAATCGGATAAATTGTTTTAGTCCTGGCACCATATGTTGTACATATTTGGTTAAACCATTAAGCTTTCTTTCACTAACCTCTAATAGGTTCCCTGACACATCTGAGTGAATTACACCTGTGGATGTATTTTAAGGACACACCTAAAACACTCTGCTTTCTAATATTTTGTCGTTTGGAGAAATATGATGAGAATAACACTTCAGACCAGTTCAAGAATATTGGAAAAGTCTTGACCAAAGAGCTTATTCCCATATAAAGTATAATAGCAAGATGCCTTTGCTATTTAGTTTTCGCAACTGGTTCAAATGTGGCAGTTGGGATCGGCCAGCGAGGCATCCCACAATGCAATGGGCCACCAGCAGCAACTAACAAAAATTAGTTTTAAGATGAAGTAGCTAAACATGAGAAAAAACTATGGGATTCATAGATAAGATCAGATGCCTGATCTTAGCTGACACCCAGGGCGCCCGTCTGCTTCAAGGTTTCAGATTGTGGGCATTCAAAGACGGCACTCAGTAGTTGTTTGAGCTACAGTGACCTCTCTGTCTCCATGAATCAGTTTAAATATATAAAATGCAATATTTAGGAGTTCTCCAGATAGGAAGCACTCCTAGATATGAAGGTCTTTTGTTTCTTTTTTTTTTTTTTTTCAGATTATCCCAACGGCCTGCGCCTGACCTCGGCCATTCCCGGCGCAGACATCAAGGTCCTCATTAATTTCAATGCTCCCAATCCTCAGGACCGCAAGAAGTTTACCGACGATTTGCGAGAATCTATTGCTGAAGTCCAAGAGATGGAGAAGTATCGGATAGAATGTAAGCAGAGCCTTTCATTCTGTCCTTTCTCTTCATATTCTCATTCCTTTTAAATATGTGGTGCCCAAGCGACAGACACTCAGATGTTGCGTGTTTGTTTGGTGTGCAGCTGAGCTGGAGAAGCAGAAGGGTTTGGTGAGGCCCAGCATGTCCCAGTGTTCTGGGTTAAAGAAGGAAACTGGGAACGGAAACCTGAGCCGAACCAGCCTGGACGACAGCTACGCCGTCGGTGAGGGCCTGAAGAGGAGCGCGCTCAGCAGCTCCCTACGGGATCTCTCAGACGCAGGTAAGGTCTTAATGTTACATCAGTGCCCTGACTTCCATCTCGTTCTACTTTTTGGTTGGAGAAAAGCAAATACTCCAGCTGGATGCCGGCATGACGCTTTTCATTCCGGTTTCATTGGACGTTTGGGAAAAGGAAGATTTGGATAGTCAGACTCCCAGTACAGGAGCAGGGAAGGAAATCAACGCCATTGCCGAGACACCCAGGTGTTCTTTACTTGAAGCCACCCACTAATAGGCTTGTGTCGCTAGCAGGAGGGAGGAACACCGCTTTGTAGGTCACTGTGATCAATCCAAGCTTCTTAGCGAGAAGGAGGGATTAAAGTTCTCCAGTTATTCATCCAAAGCGAGCAGCAGCAGAAGATGCTCTGCTGCAGAAAAGCATCGGCACAAAAACCCAAAGACACCAGTAAAATGACATGGCTGGTTTGAGCTTTATCTTAGCTGCTTTTGAGAATAAAAATAAGGTATGTTGCCTGTTGCCCATACAGTTTTCGAAAAACTGATGCTTGCTTTTTTTTTTTCTTATGTTTTTAATCACAACCACAACCTTCAGTGCATTTTATTATGACAGAAACCAGTGGATTACTGTGAACTGGAAGGAAATTGTTCCTTTTCTCATTTATTCAAGATAAAATTCAGGTCAGCTAATCACCAAGACGACCAGCAGGTCGGCAGAAATTAATCGTACAATGTTTTGACCACGCGAAATGCCGCGTGTAGCTGATAACAAGCGTCACACATGACCTTGAACACAACATTGCCTTATTTCCCACTACAACATGGGTCATTTTGGTCAAGTAAATGTGGGGGCTGGTTGACGTTTAGACCTTTAAACCTTCATTAATATCTTCAAAGCCAAAGCAGCACAAACAAAAAGTTTTGCTACAGAAGCACAGTCGAGTTTATTGACACCAATTCTATCCGAATTGAAGAATTTAGGAGCGGCTGGTTGACCTTTTATGACCTCTGGAAACATTTCTTAATATCTTTAAAGTGATAGCGGCACAAATGAAAATTTTTGCTACACAAACCAGCACAAACATTTGACCCCAATTTTGTCCGATTTGAAGAAGGTGGGGGGGGGGGACCAACTTCTCTCAGGTGGGACAGAGGTTATCTTTCCTGTGAACGCTGCTGGAGATGCAATTGGACACTTTAGGTCAAAAGATATTTGTGAGTTAGAATGGCCAAGTCAAAGTCTCAACCTAGTTTCAACTATGAATCTGAGAACAATTTAAAAGCGGATGTCCTCCAAACTGTCTGACTGAGCCTGACAGTTTCATAAAGAACAGTTGGTGAAATGTTCAGTCTGTACGCCAAAAGATCTGAAGCTGGAGCTAAAGGTGGAGCTGGTTATGTAGCGTACTACCATTTATAAGCTGAAATAAAGATGAACTGTTAAATAGATAGTGCTACTTCCATTGTGAGAAAGCTATAATTAACAATATCTTAACCTGGGGTGTTTTATTTTTCTGTCTCATTTGGAAATGATATTGAAAATGAATAAACTCTTCCTTCATTTCTCTCCGAGTGGAGCCTATTTGTTGCTCCGAGAGTCTCCTGCTAGTAGAACCTTAGCTCGTCATGTAGCCACCCAAACAAACCCTTACTGTTCTGGCGATAGTTCGGATAAGTTTTGCCCCCGACCCTTAGCTTCCCAAACACCTGGACCAAAGTCAGCTGCTTAGCTAGCTGCGTGGCTCGTAGAATGTGTCCGCATCGCCCCCTGTGGACAGACAGGGTGTGTGCACCTCCATGTTTTAACCAGGCATGTCTTATCTGTCGTGTCCTGGGCAGGAAAGCGCGGGAGACGCAGCAGTGCAGGATCACTAGACAGCAATCTGGAAGTAAGTAGGCAGCGGCTGCTGCCCCGCTGCCTCCGGCCGCCTTTTGCGTTGCTCGCTCTCAGTGTGCAGATTCTATGAGATTTATTGTTTCTGTCTGTTGTGCTGTTCAGTTTTGCAGCTTCCGTTGCTTGTTTGCAGCACTGTGCATGCATTCTGCTGTGGCTGTTGAATTAGGCTTGGTTGTTCACTGCATGACTAGCCTAACTGTAGTTCAGACTCGTGTCGTCATGCTGCTCTGCTGACCTTAGACTCACCTTGAAACCCATATGTGGAAGCTGACTGTTGTAGTTCTACTCTTCCATTGATGCAATAACAGATAGCGCACAGTTGCGTTACGAAAGTTGTCCTTTCAGCATGTTCCCTGCATCTGTGTGGTTAAGAAGAAGTGTTTGCCCCGTGTTTCCATGACGTTTGTTTTCTCCGTTGCAGGGCTCCATCATTAGCAGTCCTCACATCCGGCGGAGAACCCCTTCGGGTCGAGACTGTGCGTCCCGTCACAGCGGACACTCCCTGCCCAGCTCCTCCTCCCTGCTCGGGTCTCTGTTTGGCACCAGGCGGGTGAAGTCGCCTGGCCCCTGCTCTGGACCCCAGAGCCCACACCCCACCCTTGTCTCCCACGCCCCGCACCCGGCTAACCTGCACCACGCGGCCCGAGCAGAGTCGGACTCGTCCGTTCCCGTCCATCCTCACCCCATCCCCTTTTGCCATGTGACCCAGAATCCCCCGCCTTACCACCACCACCATCACTACCACCCACCGCCCCATCTGCAGCACGCGCCACACCAGTGCCACGTGCCTCCATCTCATGGCCAGCAGCCGCCCTACCCGCCATATCCACAGCACAGCCACGGCAGCCACTCTGCCCACGGCGGCCACCTTCACGGCCCGCCGCCGACGCCAACGCCAACGTCTCAGGTTCCCAGCAGCAGCACCAAGCCCAAACACAGCGGCATCAGCACAGTGGTGTGAGTGGATCACGGCGTACCGTACCTTCTAAAGACTTTTACCGGATGAAATCGTCACATTGTGCGTCTCTGGTCTGCAGATGAATCCAGACTCCAGCATAGACTTTGTTTGGCGTCATGTTTCTGCAAACTTTCCCTCCTTCATCCCCTGCATTTCATTTCAAGTTCTGTCTGCCTGCTTCAGGAGTGACAGACTCATGCAAAGACCACAAGCATGGCAAAAGAACAAAATATCTTACCAAGAATTTCTGGTCTAGTTTCTAGAGAAAATGTCTTGGTACTAGAGGTGCACCGATTGCAGTTTTCTGGCAAGAAAGTTGTGGAGTTGGCAACAGTGGGGTGACTATTGTTAATTGTAAACATGCAGACATGACTTGGTGGGCTGGTCTGTCAGTAAAACCTTTCTCACTGGAGAGCAAAAGAGGACAGTGGTTGATTCTTTGACCTTTGCCAAGCGAGATAAGATCGGTGGATAAGATCGGCTTCACATGTAAAAATCAGTCGATCACTGAACTCCCAAAATGAAGGAAATCAGCACCAATAAATCGCTACTTAGTAGATTTGAAATAAGACAAAACTAACTGACATGTAACTTTTCAGCAAGATAAAGTAGCTTTGCTCTAGTCAGTGTTTCTCAACTCCAGTCCTTACCCCCCCTGCCCTGCATGTTTTAGGTGTTTCCCTTCTGCCACACACCTGGATTGAATATGTTGGTGATTAACAGGCTTCTGCAGTACTTGGTGGTCATGCAATCATTTGAATCAGCTGTTCTGGAATAGAGGCACATCTAAAACATGCAGAGCAGGGGGGCCTGAGGACTGGAACTGATAAGCACTGCTCTAAGTCAATAATTGGTAATACTGATGGAAAAGTTCTAGTTCCATTGGCAGATTATTTCACTTATGGGAAAAATATCTTGTTTTAAGTGACATAATCTGTCAGTGGAATTAGTACTTTTTCATCAATATTAAGGAATTATTGACTTAAAGTTAGCTACTTTATCCTGCTGAAAAGTTACTTGTAATTTAGTTTTGCCTTATTTCAAGATATATGCACAAGAAACTAGATCGAGATGACTTGGTAGGATTTTGTGTTTTTGCAGTGTAGCACTGTGTGTCTCAAATTCATAAAAAGCAACGAGATTTAACCTCTATGTATTTAACAGAAAATGCTAAACGGCGTCGCAGAGACGGTGGTTATTTAATGTAGCAGTAGCTCACAGTGCACTGTGATATATCTCTGGTAGCAGTTCTAAATGTGCCAATTACCCACAGGATTTATCGAGGTAGTAACTAAAATTTACTCAATATCTATTGTTCATTATATTTTGTAAAAATAATAATAATAATAACATTGGCTGTTACTATTCTAATTAATGCCAAGCAAATGGGTTCAGTTAAACTCAGTAGTGCTGCACATGAGGGGGCCGTAGTTAGGAACCAGTATGGCGCTGGTATTGGGTCACTGGATGCCCATCCATGTTGACGACGTCGGTAATCCGCTGGAGTTCGTTGTGTTTGGAGTTGGCCGTCGTTCGCTCCCGGCTGTAAACTGCTCCGCTTTTCTTCTTTTTAAGTCAAACAAGTTTTAAACAAACAAACAAAAAAAAGAGTAAAAATCTGAGTTCCGTGTTGCTCCGCTACCTCGAAGGGTTCTACAAGTTTGCGTTTTGAAGACGCCACGCCGAGTCACTGACCGTGGCAGCCAGCGCCTGTATGCTTTCCTCACTTCAGAAAGCAGTTTTTTATCAGCGACCCAGCAGACATATTACGGGACAGCTGGATGCCTCTGTAGCATTTTCAGTGGATTGAGTGACAAATATCATTTTTTTATGTAAGAGTTTTTTTGTTGTTGTTTTACTTGTTTTGTCTGATTTTATTTGTTCGGTGGATCCTAACGTTTTGTTTGTGTTCTCTGTCATGTCCTCCGGTGTTTCAGTGCAGTTGGCATCCACATGGATTTGGATGTGGTGAACCCCTTCCACACTGAGACAGGCAAAAGAAACGCTCAGCTAGCGGCGCTGTGTTCCCAAAACGATCTCGGTTAATTAAAAACATAAAAGATTACTAGAACAGAATTGCAGAAGAGGTGTGCTTTATTTGGATTTTATAAAAGGCATACAAAAAGTGGAGCATCAACCAAAGTGGAGAATAAATGTTGCCACCGTTCACTGCAGGTCCAGCGGCTGGTTTTTCTGGATCTTTCTACCATCTTTGAACAGACTGACTTTTTTTTTTTTTTTTTTGCCCATTTTCTACTTAAAGCTCAGTCAGATTAGGAGAGAATCTGAACATTAGTTTTTTGTCTATAATGAAAATATCTTTGCACTCCTGAAATAGGACTAAACTAACAAGTAACTTTTCAGTTATAGTTTCAAGTAAATTTTTCCTTAATATTGACGAAAACGTTCGAGTTCCATTGGCAGATTATTTCACTTATGAAAAGAAATTTTCCAAATAATCTGCCAATGGAACTAGAAATTTTTTTATCAATATTAAGAAATTATTGACTTAAAACAAGCTCCTACATCTTGCTGAGAAATGACTTCTAAGTTAGTTTTGTCTTATTTAAAGTGATCTAAGATGTTTGTTTAGAAACTAGACCAATATTACTTGGTAAGGTTTTGTGATTTTGAAGTGTGGGTAAAAGTAAACCTCTGTTCATGCTCTATAGATTATAAAACCTTCACAAGGACTTTCCCACTCGTAAATCACACCACTGATTTAGGTTTTCAGATGGAACTCTTATATTTTCACTATCTTTATCCTTGGATTACATTGAGGCTACTCAGTTTCTCCCCCCGCCCCTTCCCTTCCACCAACTAATTTTCTCTAAACCTTTCAGTAAACACATTTTAGACCAGTCGTCTTATTTACAAGCACATGTCTGAAAATTATCTTTCCAGCATATCTATGGTTTTCTTTGCATTTCAAGTAAACAAACAAAAAAATAATAATCAAAGCTTCAAGTTGTCCTCACTGGTCCAATAATTCACATTCAGTGGTTTACAAGAAATACTATAATAATAATAAAGTAATTGATATATGCTTCTGTGCAACAAAGTCTTTAATGCTGTGGCAAAGATGGCGCCTCGCACCACAAATAAATGATGTAATTTAAAAAGCCTGGTGAAAATATCGTATGTCTGGAGAAAACACTGAAACACAAACTTTATGATGCTCATGTTCTGTGGCATCCGTAATACGCCGTCGTTGTTCTGAGTATAAAAATAATGAAACGGATTCATAAACCACAAAGCTGAGTGGCTTTGTTCAGTGTCAGTCATGCTAGCTCTAGCTAAGCTAATGAACGTGAATCTCAGCAGCCCATCCAAATTCAGTGTGAGATGCTTCGCTGCATGCCGTTGATGCCTACGTTTTCTTTGATCTGTCCTTTTCTTTTTTCTTTTTCTCTCTTTTTTTTTTACTGTTTTCTATCATCAGCATGTGTGACTAAAACAATCTGGTTCATCTCTGTTGCTTGTTTACATGTAGACGATTTCTGCCGTGTCATCCGGTCTTGTCACTCCGACGCGCTCCTGTTCACTCTGCACATTGCGACACGTTGCTGAGTGTGAAAACCTACTGTGATTTAAACGTATGGTGTGGAGCAGTTTGGAAATGGATGGTATGTTTTTTTGTGGTAGCAAAGAATGATAAATACTTGTACATACTCTGTAAATTATACTTTTAACCAGGTATAATTATTATCAATGTCTACAGGTGAATTGAAAGTACATCCCTGCTCCCCCCGACTTCCATATAATCCACATAATCACAGAGCTGCTGCTGTTTGCCTCTGATAGGACTGAATTATCACCAGATCCAGGAACGTCACATGGTCTTCACCTTTAATTCCATTCTCCATCTCTTGTGGTCGAGCGTGGAAGTCGAAGGGAAGGCGCTCTGTTTGGAAGTAGACAAATTCCCTGTTAATGTAAAACGAGTCCTGTGACGATTATTGAGAACATAATAAAATGATGCACTATAAGAGCTGAAGTGCCTTTTGATTTTGCTTGTGGTTGATGTGAATGACTGTATGAACAGCTCTTCTTACAGGCCAGTGGCAGCTAAGCATGAGCTGGTTACCAGAGTCATGGTATATTGTGGGTTTTTTGCATCCATATAATATCAAAATGTATCCAATTAATAGATTTGATTGCTGACTGGGTGTTCCTGGTGTTATCTGCAGGGTAGATAAGCCTAGAAATACTTTCCAGTATGTTGAGAAATATTTCTATTTATTTCAAATGGACAAAAATAACAAAATAAAACAAATTATGATGCCCAATTGACATGCAATTTTACATTATCCACTCAAACAGGAGCAGGTAGAAGATACAAGATCTTATGATTTCCTGCCCCTCTCGTACGCATCAGCCCACGTTTATATATTTATGTATAAATATAAAATCTCTGTAAATGTAAATGTAAAAGTTAGTTTTACATTTTCGAAGTCAGTAATTTCTAATTCTGACTAATTTTTTATTTATATACACACCCAGATATTTGACGTTGGATTTTACAGGATTAGTAAAACCGGTAGATACATGACAGTCCATTGAAGGCAAATTTTCACATTTGTTTAAATTTAATATAAGGCCTGAGGCCTTCGAAAATGCTTCAATGCATTAGAGAATTTTAGAAACTTCATTCAGGTTGTTTGAGAAGATTGACTGATAGAAAACTCTGTCCATCTCAAATCTTTGCGAGATTTGAGATACAAACACCCTGAGCTGTTTGCATCTTCCTAAAATGTTTTAATTACATTAGCAATATTTTTTCCAAACTGAAATTAATATAAAGGTTTGAACATAAATTCATGCTCTATCAGAGTGAAGGCTTTATAAAAGTCTAAAAATGATTCAAAACCTTAATTTTCAACTAAATGGTTATAGACAATTCTGTCCAATATAAGATTAATATGTGTGCCTGATTTTAAGCTGTTGGCAAAAATGAAGGATAGGAGTGTGTAATCATTATTTAATAGTGTTACAGGTCTTAAATCATCAAGAAGAGTTGGATCTTTCCCAAGTCTAGGCATGAGTGTAACAATACCTTGTTTCATAGAGCGTGTTATACAGTCATGATCTAATATTTATTAAAGCATTCCAAACCAGGGTTCTGATATAAACCCAAAAATGTCTGTAAGCGTAGAACATAACTAACAATAAAACTTTAAAAGTGTATTTAGAAATAGTTTTATGTTTGAAAAAGGAAAAAGGGTTTTAGAAATAATTTTACGTTTTAAAAAAAGGTTTTTAAAAATGTATCAAAAAATGAAGAAGAAACCTGGCAATGGTTGATACTTTTTTTATTTTACACATATATTTTACGAGGGACTCTGAAAGCATCTCCAGTGAAAATACCAACGTCATCAATATGCGTCAGAGACGGGTGAAAGGTTACTCCGCCAGTGTTTGATAAAGCAAGTACACGGACGTTGGTTTAAGGTTTACGTGCTTCGAAGTACAATGAATGTCAACAGCTTCCTCGCGTTATCCAGAGCTTTTCCACGCGGAAAGAACAGACTCGTCTGTCACGCGTGGCACCTGGAGAAACAGGCGCTGCGTGTTCAGCAGCGGAGGACGATCAGAACTCATTCAAGGAGTCTGGCCTACGCCAAGGATCTGTTCCTGGGGCAGATCAACAAGGTAACGGGGGGGAGTTGTTTTTAGATGCGTGACAGTTGACGGCGAACAGTTACTTTAACAAGGCGAAACGGTACAAAGGTATTCACATGACCTGAAGTTTGTCAGTTCAAACTTCACTGGTATCAATGTGACTTTGTAGGACAGAGCAACACAAAGCAAGATATACATGAGGTTTACTTCCTCTGTACTCTGACACTCCGAAAACCATTAAATGCTTCTGGAAGCCACGGGAACACTAAGTAGTCTTTCTGTGAAGCTTCGAAAGTTAACCTGTAACAGCAATAGCTCACTTTTTGAGTCAACCAGGTCAAGAAAACTCACCAAAAACCTGAAATTACATTCAATTAAAGAATAAAAAATAAGCAGCAGGCTCACGAAGGCACATTAAAAATGTCTATTGTCCAGTTTTTAGTCTATGTATTCATTTTCATTTACTTTTACTTGAGTAAAAATACGTTGATGTAGTGCTACTCTTACTCGAGTACAATCTTTGGGTTCTGTACCCACCTCTTTAAATCAGTATAAAAAATGACAACAATACAACTGAAATTCACAATTTTTATTTGGAGTCATCGTATTTGTCTCCTCCAGGCTGAGGTCTTCCCTTATCCAGAGATTGGAAGCGATGAGTTGGAGGAGGTTAAGCAGTTTGTTGCGCCAGTGGAGAAGTTCTTCAACGAGGAAGGTGAGAGAGGAGGATCTGAAGTAATGTCGGTCAATTGGTTATTAAATTATTTTATTAATTGTTGTCTCCCCCTTCCCCCACAATTCCAGTTGATTCAGCGAAAATAGATCGAGAAGCTAAGATCCCAGCAGAGACTCTGAATGGCCTGAAGGAGCTGGGCTTGTTTGGAATCATGATCCCTGAGGAATATGGTGAGATGGTGGGATCACAGCAATAATCATTTTTAAATATTAAATAATGTAGATTTTGATCAGTCACTCAGTACTTGAGTCGCTTTTTTACCAAACTCTTTTTTCTTACTCTCACTCAAGCAATTTTTGGACGGCTACTTTTTACTGTCACTTGAGTAAAAGTATGTTAAAGTAGTGTTACTCTTACTTGAGCACAATCTTTGGGTCCTTCGCTAAATTGAAGTTGTGCAGAAAAGTAAGCAGATTATCCTCAACATCTCCTGATGTGATCTTATGCATTCATAAAAATCTCTGTCTTCCTAACCGCAGGTGGTCTCGGACTCTCCAACACCATGTATGCCCGGCTGAACGAGATCATCGCACTGGACGGCTCTATTGCCGTCACTCTGGCTGCACATCAGGCCATTGGTCTGAAGGTAGCTGTTGCATGCCGCTTTATTTGTGTTGAGTCTCGGTCTGCTCACTTAGTCGAACACGCTGGGATGTGTGCGTGCTAAGAGTCGTGTGGTTTCAGGGGATTCTGATTGCTGGGAACGAAGCACAGAAGAAGAAGTATCTGCCCAAGCTGGCTTCAGGAGAACACATCGCCGCTTTCTGCCTTACAGAACCTGGCAGGTACAGATCCTGACAACTCCTTCAGGACCGGGTCCACAGTTTCCTCTGAAGGTTTTTTTTTTTTTTTTTTTTAGTTTTATTCTTATAAAAATGAAGAACCTGCTGCACTGAACCCCATTGAAAACCTTCTGGCTATTCCACCAAATCTTGATATCTGAACTCTTCCTGAGTTAAAACATCAGTATTGTTGTTTCTAAATGAAGATAAACTTGTTTCTTTGCATGATTTGAGGTCTGAAAGCGCTGCATCTTTTTTGTTATTTTGACCATTTCTCAATTTCTACAAATAAATACAAAATATTTGCTTCAGAATTTCAGAGACATGTTGTCTGTACTTCATAGAATAAAAGAACAATGTTCATTTTACTCTAACATACACCTATAAAAAGTAAAATCTGAAAAACTCATAATTCTAAGTATCAGCTGATCACCGATTGATAAATTGGTTCACTCCGAATGTCTACAAAAGTCTTTGACTGTAAGGTGGCCAGTCAGATGATTTTAGCAAAAAAAATAACAACTTCCAAATATCCAGACATCTGTTTGTTTTTTTTGTCTTCTTTGGATAGCAGCTTCACATTGCCAACCAGTTTGATGTTCTTATTGTTTTCTTTTCCCTTCAGTGGAAGTGATGCAGCTTCCATTCAGACTCTGGCGACTCTGTCTGAAGATGGAAAACATTACCTGATCAATGGTTCCAAGGTGACGCATATCAATTTTACAAAAAAAAAAAAAATATATATATATATATATAAACCCCTCTCCCAGCATGTTCCTATTTCTGTGGAGCGACTCTTGAGTTCCTCGTTCGTTCTCTTGTTTTCAGTTTTGGATTTCAAATGGAGGCTTCGCAGACATCATGACAGTGTTTGCTCGGACCGCAGTGGAAGTAGACGGTGTGAAGAAAGACAAGATTACCGCCTTTATCGTGGAGAAAGCTTTTGGGGGCATCAGCAGCGGCAAACCTGAAGACAAACTTGGCATCAGGGGTTCCTACAGTAAGACGTTCATTCATACCTGGCAATGCGCTCGGCGGCGTTTAGGCCGCATTACCTCTGCTATGCAAAAATATTCATACCCATGGAAGAGTTGTACATTTTGTCGCGCTACAACCACAGACATGGTTGTACCTTCCTAATCCCAGACCCGTAATCCAACCCTTTCTTTTGGAAGGTAAAGAATTTGAAAAGAGATTTTGCTCACAGTAAATGGAGGTCGTTCACCCAATCAAACTAAGCTCGACTGATTTTCAAAGAAGAATGAGAAAAACTTGTCTGTAGATGTTTAAAACTGAAACACACCTCAAGGTATTTACTTCCATACATGCTATGCTTTCATTTTATTTGCTAAAAAAGTCAAGCCACATATTGGTTTCTTTTTGTCTTCTGATTTCTCTGCTGCCATTTCAGAGAGAACGATGCATTTGCACAAATGTGCAATTTGCACAAAATGGGTCCTGAAACGTGTGCGCACCGCTTTCCACGCAAAGATTGCGATTCATAAAAAACAAACTTGACGCGAAACTAATATTACCGAGGAGTTTTGCATCGGGAATGTATGGCTTCATGCGTGTGTTGAGTGCAGAACCTTGTGTGAAAACGTTTAGGTACAGCTGTGGTTTATCAGGAAAATTGTGTGCTGGTGCGTATGAACGGTTTTGTAAATCCAATATTTTTTTTGGTGAACATCATCTTTACCTTTTGGCCAAACACACACTTTTAGTACGAGTCCTGCAGTTCTCCATATATGACACTAAGCGACGATGTTAGCATAATTGCTCTTTGTTTTGAAGCGTGTGAAGTTTCCTTTGACAACGTTCCTGTTCCCGTGGAAAACGTGATTGGAGAAGTCGGAGGCGGATTCAAGGTGAACTCTGCTCTGTTTTCAGGTAAATTTTTATATTTTGTTTCCCCCCCCCCCCCCCAGCTTTAATGAAGTTCTGTCTTTGTTCAACAGGTCGCCATGAACATCCTGAACTCGGGGAGGTTCAGTATGGGCAGTTCTTGTGCTGGAATGATCAAAAAGCTGATGGGTAAAAAAAAAAAAAAGAAGAAGACATATCTACTCCCAGAAACAGAAGTGGTGAATGGTTTTATTTATTTATCTTTTTTTCTTTAGAGCTGACCTCGGAGTACGCCGTCAGCAGGAAGCAGTTTAACAGAAGCCTGAGTGAGTTTGGGATGATCCAGGTAGGACCACACAGGTTTCCCTTCACTGCTCCTGGTGCAGAGTACTGAAGTAACTAGTTACATTCACTCAATGACATTTACTTGAGTAACTTTTCTTTTTAAAAAAAGGACTTTTAGGAGTATTTTTACTACACTGTACTTTTTACTTTTACAGGAGAAATTTTATTTTGAAGTATTTCTGCTCTTGAGCAAAATTTCTGGATTTTCTACCCACTGAATGGAAAACAAACATGTTTTAACCCAAAATTCACCAAATAAAGACACACGGCTGATGTTTTTATAAAATTTCATAATTTAGTTTTTTTTTTTTGTTACTTATATAAATTTTGTCATTTTGGTCCATCTGATGATGCAGATTTTAAATATTAAATGATAATAAGCAGTATTTCATAATTTCATCAGTTACTCAGTACTTTTTACGAAATACATTTTTACTCTTACTTGAGTAACTTCTTGGATGGATACTTTTTACTTTCACTGGAGTAATAAAATATGTTGAAGTAGTGCTACTCTTATTTGAGTACAGTCTTTGGCCGCTCTGCCCACCTCTGCATGATGACGTGCTTTGACTCGTTTGTTTTTGCAGGAGAAGTTTGCTCTGATGGCCATTAATGCCTTTGTGATGGAGAGCATGGCATACCTGACTGCGGGGATGATGGATCGACCAGGAGTCCCAGACTGCTCGTTAGAGGCTGCCATGGTGAAGGTTGGACAGCCGGACGTCGTTGATGGTAAACCCAGTAATAACCAGAGAGGTCACAGTGTGAACGTTGTGTGCAGGTCTTCAGCTCAGAGGGAGGCTGGATCTGTTGCAGTGAGGCTCTGCAGGTTCTCGGAGGTCTGGGTTACACCAAGAACTACCCGTTTGAGCGCTACGTCAGGGACTGTCGCATCCTGCCCATCTTTGAGGTGTGTTGGCTAACAGGATGGTGATTTCTTTTCTTCTTCGTTGTCGTCTTTTTTTTTTTTTTTAATGACTGATGGACAACTAGCTAACCTCTTGACCAAAATGAAAAGATTGTCCCTCTTGACTTTATAACATTTGGTTTAGATGAACAAAAAAAAATTGTCATGCATCTACATTGATGAGAAGTGACTCCACAGTTAGCGGATCACAAGGTCTAGGAGAGAGACAAAGTAGTGCCAAGTGTGTTATCTATAGGAGGACAGCATGTTATTGCTGTAAGTGGCCAGCAGGTGGCAGGTGACTTTGTAACTTGAAGATGAGTTTCTTTCTTCATCAAATTTGAGTTAAATATTAGAAGTGGGATCAAAAATGAATGCCAGAAAAATCAGAATCTTTCTCTGCCACAGTCAACAAGCTCCCACCCGCTGCTGTTTTTATCATTTTGAGTGTTTTTAGTAGTAAACTACGTCAGAACAGTAAACCTGCCGTTTGTGTCCAGGGGACAAACGAAATCCTGAGGATGTACGTCGCGCTCACCGGGATGCAGTACGCCGGCAAAGTGCTCACGGGAAAAATCAAGTAGGTATAAAACGCCACAGCGTGGGTCTAAATTATTCATACCCCTGATATGATTAAAGTCATATTTTTTTATGTTGGTGGAATTTTCCACTTGTTATTGAGAGGGAAATCATTTTGTCTTGAGATGTAATTCGGATTTTTCAAATTATGTTTAATATCTCTGAACTGAAATTTACTTATTTTATTAATTAGTTTGAACAAAGGAAAAAATTAAAATTAAAACAAAATGATCATGTCCAATTCACATACAGTTTTAAATATATATATTTGTATGTGTGTATATGTATACACACACACACACACACACATATATATATATAATTTCTTGTCACAAACAAGACATTTTCATCCACCTCTGCCAGTGATATTGTTAATTTTGGGCCGACTTGTAAAGTAAGGATGCTTGTGTTTATTTAAATGACATATTAAAAATATTAAAATCATAAGAAAACATCGGCTTTGATTCTCCTTGTTTCTAATTACTAAATGAACTCATAGGTTAGAGGAAGTAGGTGAGTTTTGGTGGTTTGTAGTTTACTGTCCTCTGAAAACATTAGCTCAGCGGCCGCATGATTTCATGACAAATAAAAAGTTTTCATATATTTATGCAAACTTTCAGACCATATCCATTCATGCACATGCTGATTTGTGTGTAAAATATAGCGGCACAAGTTTTTTTTCTGTTTTTTTTTTTTTTGTGCACGGTTTATTCACGAGGCTGAATTGATCATAATTCAGTTGAAACCTGTTTTTACTCTCCTCTCTGCTCTTTTGTTAATTTGTTTCTCAAACAAGCCGACCTTTGAAAGCAACAAAAGTAGTTCAACATCCAAGTCGGTGAATACTTTTTCTAGACGCTGTCTCTTAGAGGCGTTGTTTTTTGTTTTGTTTATTTCCCTCTCAGGGAGATGAAGAAAGGAAATATATTCATGGCCGTGAACATGGCTGGGAAGAAGCTGAGGACGTCGCTGGGAGCATCAGTGGACCTCGGCCTGACGGGGAAGGACGGTGTGGTTCATCCCAGCCTGGAGGTGAGAAGCTGCTCCAACCTCTTTTCTTTTCTCGTCTTCCTCCAGGTAGTTTTCCGGCACCTTGGTGACTTTCTGTTTCTGTTTTAAAGGAAAGCGCTAAGAAACTGGAGCAGAACGTGAACCTTTTCGGGATGACGGTGGAGAGCCTTCTGTACAGATACGGAAAGGTATTTTCATTTTCTAATGTCTTTAAATGGATGAACAGACGGACGCTTGGTATTTGGTCCTGTTGATCCCTTAGAGAAAATCGAATCAGTCTTTTGTAACAGACACCAGTCTTCGCCACAAAACAGGAAGTGACTAAAAAGTCCTTTGTCTGCTAAGGCCGAATGTAATCATACTGTTTGTTTTTAGTTTTTTTCTTCAGTCAAATGAATTTGCTTTTTGGAGACCTAAACATTTACAAAAACTCACCAAGCTCTGCATTTGTGCATAGCAGAATGATAAATTACAAATATTCGTCATTTGCACACAGTTGGCTCTAAATCACACGCCATCCGTTTTACGTCAAACCGGATGCAAATGACATTTCTTAACGTCTCAAGAAGCCAATTGGATAATATTCTAACGTGACTCCAGTGCGCCCCCTGGATTATTCCAACAGTTCCATCTCCCTGACATGTCCGGTCTGCACCAGGGTTTTTTTTGCTCCCTCTGTACTCGTCGGTTTTAAAGAGTCAATGCTTCATGTTGTTCTGTTTCTTTTAAACCCGGTTTCAGAGCATCGTGGACGAGCAGCTCGTCCTGAAGAGGGTGGCGGACGTCCTGATCAACCTGTACGCCATGACGGCCGTCCTGTCCAGAGCCAGCCGCTCCATCAGCATCGGCCTCAGGAATCACGACCACGAGGTGTGTGTCGGCCAAGAGCCGTTACAGCTGGACTCCACGCAGACCGTACGGGCAGTTAACATCTTACCAGCAGCTGATGGCTTTCTTTAAAAAAAAAAATCCCAGTTACTGTCATCCCCCAGAGAAAGTCCACCTTTAATTTAAGTCTATTTGTTCAGCAGGAAAATTTAATTTGCCAAAAGAATCAAAAATTGATTCTCATGATTCTCATTGAAAACTAAGATCTGACCTGCAGAGAAGAGAACAGTTCATTTTTCCTCCTTTCAAAGTTGGATTTGTCTCGTTCAGTGTGAAATTGTACCACCACAGATTAACGTGGATGTGTTTAAAGTATTTCCCACGTTTTGCTCCGTTCTGGAGAGATTTGAAAATGGCTGCCCGGTCGTCTCCCATCCGGTCTGATTCAGCTGGAGAAGAACTGCCAACAGATGCGTGTGCTGAGCTTGTGGCGTCATATTCAGGCTTTAATTGGATGAACAGAGTGTGAAGCAAAGGCTGTGAAATCTTGTGTAAATGTATTTATTTATTTATTTTTTTCAGTTTTAATACATTTGTAAATCACTGCAAAACCTTCTGGATGCACTGTGGAGCTGACTGGTGCTTTTAAAATGTTTTTTATTTTTATTTTTCTAAATCTTGCTGTGATGTCGTCGCTCCTTCCAGGTGCTGCTCGCCAACACATTCTGCAACGACGCCTTCTTCAAGAACAATTACTCCATGGTTCAGCTGCAGAAACGTAAGCAGAAGCTGCTGTACGGTGGCGGCAGGAAGTCCGGCTCTCATATTTTTTTTGCTCAACTTTGCAAATCTGAATGTTTTATGTTAATAAATCCTTGTCCAACTAGTGATTTTTCTGAAAAGTCTGATAGACACATAAAGTTAGGAAAGTCTTCTGTTTGGCGGGGGGAAAAACAGGCATTTTTACTTTTGTGTAATACTTTAATCAAACTTTATTTTTTTTTTTATTGAGTGTAATCATTTAATTCTAGTTCAGCTGTATTTACTGGCTCAGGACAGACAGGAAACGAGCTGCAGAGCGTTCCCGCCATAAAAGTTTCCAATAACACCAAAAAGAATCACTGGACTCATCACTAGATTTTGTTCTTGAATAAAGTCACTGCTGGTGTCTGAAAAATGGATAAATATAACAACAGGATGGATAAGTTAAGAGTGTGTCTAGATTAATGGAGGATGTCCAAAACCAAAAATATTCATATAGCACCAGTTCACATCAAGTAAATCATTACAGTTCAATCACACACACAGATTCCCAGCGATGTTGGTTGTCAGTTTAGTTCAGTTTATTTAAATGAAAATATTGTCTATCTACAGAAACAGCAGACTGCATTGACTCGTTTGGCTTGCAGCATTCACTTCTCCTGTGAATTCTGAAAAATTAGATATTAGATCAAAAATCTTTTAATCAATCTCAATCGTAAACTGAACTTCACGGCATTGTTTAATCTCTAGGATGTTTCCCAAAAAGTTTAGTTGCAGTGCAAACAGAGTTTTTTTTTCTGAGCTTCTTTCAACAAGGGCTTTCTGTTAGCCACCGGTTAGCTAATATTTGTCCTGGGAACTTGGCATGGTCCTTTTGGTTCCATCCCTGGTTGTTTTCCTCAAAAACCACCATTCATTTCACTTTGCAGCGACGCTCTACTTTGTGTCTTTCTAAATAAATGAATGTGACAAAATGTTCAAAGGACATAGATATTTTTTTACAAGGTTTGTTACTCTGCACCACAGTCCTGACAGATGATGATTAAACAAATGCATTTCTCCTCCCCAGATTCTCCAGAAAACAACGACGCCAGCATCAAGAAGATCGCCCAGGCGGTTTTGGAGAACAGATCCTATATTTGCTCGCACCCTCTTGAAAGAACATTCTGATTTCTCTCCTGTGACATTAGATCCGCCTCCGTTTCTGTGGCCGTGGGAGAAACGTAGCACGATTCCTGTGTTTTCTCAGATGTGGTCGTTGAGCTAACCTGTGAGCTCGATGGACAAGGCCGTCCTACCGGGAGAAAACTATCCCAAGTGCTCTTTAACAAACCATCAGTGAAGAAAATGTTAAAAGAAAGCCAGTTTTTAACAGAAAGTCCAGATTTCTTGTAAATTGCCATGTGTAACATGTTTAGGAGATGGATCATATGTGCTTCTTCCAGTCGGATTTGTTCTCTGAGGAAGTTCAGCTGGTGCTTTCCTCATCAGTCAGAGCTGAGGAGTCTGCTGCTTCAAGTATGATTTGTCATATTTACGGTTTTAGTGAGCAGTAAACTCGTTTCAATGTTTCTGTTGCGGCTGTCGGGTTTAGAACCTTTCACAATAAAATAAGTAACTTCAATCAGAAAGCTGTACCTGGGAACTGCATTGTTTCTGCTGCTGATGTTGCATCGCGTCCTGGTGGCTCCTCTCCTTTAACTGTCCACAGCTTCACTGTGCACTGACTTTGGCCTCCACCAGTTTGTTTCTGTACTAAATGCAGCATAAACGTTGCAAAGTCTTCCAACAGTATAGTCTGACTATTGTGAAACGCAGCCCTCTCACAGAGAGTTGTGGCAATAGAAAAGATCTGTGGAGAAGATCTGCTTCATGCTCAGTTATAGACCGATTGTCAATCATCCAAAATGAAAGAATTTTGGCCGATCAATCTGGACATCCCCACCGCTCGATCCCTGGACCTTCATCCAAAAGGATCCTGTCAATCTTCATCAAACAGGCCTCACGTCCGACCTGCTGTTCTGAGGTAAAGATGGTGAAAGCAGAAGAAGACCTGTTGACAGGAGGCGAGTTGGTCGTCTCTACGCAGTACAGCGTGACCTGCTTTTATAACCAAACGACAGATCTGGTGTCTGGACTGAGCTCTGGCTTTACGGAGTGGTAACCTGGGAATCAAGAGCGCACACACCCTTGGCTCCAAGCATTTAGCTCTTTGTCTAAAACTGAACACAGAGTGAAAGTTTATAGGAGTAAAAGTAGCAAATGAAACGAGGGAATTACTTGTTTTGATTAATGTCTTCTGTGAGAAAAGTTCTTTTCCGGTGTTGTGTGGGAATACTGGGCTGTTATGAGCAAACTGGCTGAAATTCCACCATCTGGAGCTTCCATCAAAAACATGTCAATAAGGGCCGGTCGGTCTTGTGTGAAATATTCACTGCTTGGACAGATAGCTCTGAACCCAGTCTACTGCAAGGAGCCAGAACTTTATGTCTTTTAGCTTTTACTGATCTTTTTATCCTGTGTTTAAGAACCAGTTGAACCAAAAGAAAGCAAGAGCAGAAGAACCACCGCAGAGTTCTCGGTCCAGCTGCTTGAGATGAAGTATAACAATCTGTTAATGTGGTAAAGGTACAGGATTCTTTTTAAAGGGTTTTCTATCAGAACTCCGTCATGATGAATGATTGTCTTTGATATTAAACACGTTGCTGTACCTGTGGGGCTTTAATTATGAGACCTTCATAAGACACTTTACAAGCAACCCCCTTAATGAAAAGTCTAAATGAAGTTTTAGGGCTTGCTATATGTGCTCCAGCAGAGTAACGAGGGAATCTGAAATTGCAATAAAATGCTTGTCGTGTGTAAAACCTTATTGAAATGCCTTTCAGTCTGTGGAGAGCTTCATCTAGTCCAAATAAAAATGAAAACCAACCAATTAGTTACATTAAATAATAGTTAAAAAAAATCTACATGCTTTGAACTTTTTTTTAATTATTATTTTGTAACCACAAACTGTAGAGTATTTTGTTAGGATTTTATGCTACGAATCAACTGAGGTTGCATGTTTTGTGGTTTTCACACTTCTTTTGTGTTTAAAATCTGAATTTTTATTCAGCACCTGCTGAATAAAAATTCAGCAGGTGCTCCAGGGCATATTCTGAAAACAAAAAAGACAGACAGATAAATAATACAATTAAAATAATTGTATTATTTTACTAAATTATTAAAATATTTATAATTCATTATTATTTGCAATTAAATATAAATGTATAATTAATATTAATTATAAATTATTACTTTCACAAAATCCATTTTATTTACACCCTTGTCCCTTAGTGGGGTCGGGAGGGTTGCTGGTGCCTCTCCAGCTAATATTCCGGGCGAGAGGCAGGATACACCCTGGACAGGGCGCCAGTCTGTCACAGGGCAACACAGAGACACAACCATGCACACACACACTCACACCTAGGGACAATTTAGAGTAACCAATTAACCTGACAATCATGTTTTTGGACTGTGGGAGGAAACTGGAGTACCCAGAGAAAACCCACGCATGCACAGGGAGAACATGCAAACTCCATGAAGAAAGACCAGGGCCGGGAATCAAACCCAGAACCTTCTTGCTGCAAGGCAACAGCTCTACCAACTGCGCAGCCCCACAAAAAAATAATTTTATATATATATATATATTTTATTAATTAATTAGTTTATTTTCTCAATTGAATAGTTGAATGTATCTACCCAACTCTGTATAGACGTCATCTGTTTAGGTCAAGGCATGTGGAGACTGCAGCTCATGTTTTTATTTTTACAATCATTACTTAACTATTGTGAATAAAAGTTAAATACATTGGTGACAGGCTGACATTGCGTCCAGAGTGGATTACATTCTGTCAAGCATGCATTTTAAATCTATAAACCTTTGTTGAATTTGCTTCCAAGCTTTTATTTATTTTTTTCTTTTCTTTTTTTAACTAAAGGTTGCTCTCCTTTTTTTCAGTGTACTTGTGGATGTTGGGGGCAGAGCTTCAGTCAGATCTTGGCCTCCCTCGCAGAGCAGGGGGACACATTCAGCGGAAGGAGTCAGTCGGTCAGAACAGAGGCGAGCGGCTCGCGTTTCGTGGAAATGTTGTCCGGTCCAAACGATGGATGCCACCGACTCCCCTGACCCGTACAGCCGCCCGGCGCGCAGGACGCAGTGGATCGTGAGCACCCTGGCTTACCATTACGGACTGGACCGGGGAGTGGAGAACGAAATCATCGTCCTGGCCACCGGACTGGATCAGTATCTGCAGGAGATATTCCACCACCTGGACCATCGAGGACTCGGTAAAATCCCCGAGGAGGACTTCAACGTCCTGTGTGAGGTTCTGGGGCTGAGCGAGGACTCGGAATCGGAAGAGTCCGCCGGAGTGTTGGACAACCTACCCAGCGCGCTCACCTTCAGGCACTTCCACGCCAAGCTGTGCGGCTACTTCACCACGAAGGCGGGATGCCAGTACGAGAACGACCGGCTGCTGGTCGGGACCGACAGCGAACACATAGAAACTCAGATCCGTCTGCGGAGCCCCCTAAAGCGGCGGGAGACGCTGCTTTCGGTCGGGGCGAGCGGTGGCGGCTCCTCTCCCTCACCCTCCCCGGCGCAGCGGCGCGCCTTCGGCTGCAGGCTCGGCTCCCCGGGCTCCTGCACCAGGGAGTGCTACGAGGAGATCGTGGCTCTGGAGGAGGCGGAGGACAGGATAGGGAAGCTGGAGGATGAGAATGCGAGTCTCAGGGAGCTGGTTGAGGACATGAGAGCCGCGCTGCAGAGCAGCGATGCTCGTTGTTTGGCTCTGCAGGTGAGAAAGGTTTGAACATAACTTTATTTATTTAACACCATCGGAAACAACCAATTAGAGACAGGAGGAGGGTCTTAGCGCTGGCAATCATCCTCGTGTACTCTGCTCAGATTTTCTTCCTTCCTCTTAACAACAGAGCCATGAATGCTCAGTTAGCATAGCCACTGATGACACCGGATATACAGTTTACCAGAAAGGTCAGCACACTGAGCAGTTGATTGGACCTCCATCCCGGATCATGCATGTTAAAGTTAACAGGAAATTTTTGGTACTTTAAGAGCAAAAAAAAGGACAATAATGTAACAAAAATGAACAAAATCAGTTAAAAGAACGTTTTCCTAAACCCTGGAATGACTTTTATATATATAAACACACACACACACACACACCTCTGGAAAACTGCAGGTGTGTGTGTGGGTGTGTCTGGTGAATTTTTGGTTTAAACATGTTTGTTCTTCATTCAATGGGTAGAGAATCCAGACAATGACTCAAGTAAGAGCAGCGATGCTTCACTATAAAACTACTCCGGTTAAAGCAGTACAGCATAGTAAAAATACTCCTAGAGGCATATTAAAAAAAAAAAAAAAGTAAATGTAATGTAATTGTAATTCCAATCCAGGTCTGGTGTTGACCTCCTTATGCCGCACCGTCCCTCATTACACGTCACCTGCTCTTGCTTAAATCTATCAAGCATTCAAGTTAAACCCAGTTTGGAGTTAGACAGCATGCCTTTAATGACAATGTGGTCAAAATACTCGGCTAATAATTGTGCACACAGTGTAGTTTTATGGAGAGCAGAATCTCACACATGAAGACTGCTGGTGAGTATTTAAAAGATCTGACTGGTGAGGAGCTGGCATGTTCCCAACAGGCACTGGAGGTCCTGAATGGTGACGTAACATCAGGTGTTATATGAATATTCTGTGGCGGCAAATTTTTGCAGCCAGTTAGTAAAAGACACTGAAACTGAATAGTCGTGTTTGTGAATTTTATTACGCCGTCACAGGTTCCACAGAGGCCTCCGACCTGGACGGGTTGCTACAATAGAAAACATCAGACGGCTGTTGAATTGCAGGCAGTTCCTGCTCACACTACCCCAGTCACCACTGCAGCTTCTGATGTGCAAACAGCTGCAACCGGGATGGGAGACGACGTCTGACGTGTCTCTCATATTAGGCTGATAAATTAGCAAACGACATGTAAAAAAAAAAAAGGCTCAAACATTCAGTCAGTGCTCAGGACTAAATGCATTTGATCTAGAACTTTTTACGACTCAGAACTGTAAAAAGTCTCGTCCACCACATGTGCCCTCTGATGTCATCACTGGTCTGCTGGGACATCAGTCCGTCCCACATGCTGGCCAGTTGCCCGTTATAATCCCCTGCTGTCATGCAGACTCTCACCTGTGGGATTCCTAATGACACGTCTCCAGATGTTCCTGTGAACCCAGCTGACCTGTAACAACACCAGGGTCATCAGAGCTCCTGGTTTTCACAAATATGTCCACTTTTCATGACATACTGTTAAGTTTGTTAAAGTTATAACTGCTTTCATTTTTTTGTAACAAATGTAACAAAAATTTATTATTATCCATTGATAGACAGTTTAAAATGCACAAGTATAGCTTTATGTCAAACCACACGTTTTTTTTTAAAAGTGCTTTTCTGAGGCTTTTCTTATCTTTAAGATTACATTGAAAATACAATGCTTTTTTTTCAGAATATAATTTTAGTTTTTTTTTCTGTAATTTTTTTTTTGCTGTGTGACTTCCAAACTGAGCTGCCACTGTTACAGGTTGCGTTCTAATACAGAAGAGCCATTATTTCTTAAAGTTGATGTGCTGGTTGACTTATGAAAGCATATTTTAAGTTAATCTAAATATGTATTTTTTAGAGGAGATTAAAAGTAAACAGCATATGATTGAGATATTTTGGAAATGAAAAAAAAAAAAAGCTCACCATCACTCCACTTGTTGACACCATTCAAGCTCTTTAAAGCTCATGATGTTCCAGTTGCTTGCATTTACATTCCCAGGACTGTTTTAATCTGAACTATTCCTTTAATGAACTTTGTCAACCAATCAAACAACAAAATGTTTTGTCAGTTTGTGGGATTATCTTCATCTCGTCTCTTCACATCGCAGGTCGGCCTCTGGAAAAGCCACTCCAAGCATAAACCAAGAGAAGGACGCTTTGTTTCCCCGCGGACGCTGGCTTCCCACAACAACGTGGCCAACAGCTCCAACAGCAACCTCAAGAGCCTGCAGAACCTCATCCACGAGATAGAGTACCTGCACTGCTCCAGAGAGTGGCAGGTGGAGGAGACGGTGTCGCTCAATCAGAGACTGGAGCAGGAACTGTGGAGCTGTAAGGAGGCCGTCGCTGCGTTGGAAGACAGCAACAGGCTTCTGAAGAAGGAGCAGGCGAGCATGAGGAGGAAGGTGGAGGAGGCCCGGCAGGCGCTGCTGAGCGGACTGGAGAAGGTGAAGGACCTGGAAGCGAAGGCCAGTCGTGTTCCGGCGCTGCAGAGGCACGTTGTCCAGATGGAGTCTGAGCTGCTTTACTACAGGTGCAGACGCTTCGCTTCACGTAACATTAAGCTGTTTATCAGAGCAACTCCACATGTGTTTTAGACGACCTCAGAAGCACAGTCAGTGGAATATATATGTGTGTATACGCCAGCAGTTCTGGTCAGAGTAATGTAGTGATTGAATCTGTGGATGCACAACTGTGTTCAGGGTTAGTTTTTCTGCATGAAGTGCCAGGTTTGTGGCACACAAAATCTTACCAAATATTTTTGGTCTATTTTCTAGTGCAAATCTCTTAGTGCACTTAAAGAAAATACAAAACTAACTTACAGTTAACTGTTCAGCAAGTAACAGGAGCTTGTGTTAAGTAAATAATTTCTTAATATTGATGAAAAAGTGCTGGTGTCATTGGTAGATAATTTCACTTATAAGAGGGGAAAAATGTTTTGTTATAAGTGAAATAATCTCCCTATGCATTTTCGTCAATATTAAGTTTTTTTGTGTGTAGCACATTTCAGCAGAAAAGTGTTTTGCACAATAAAACAAAATTACAAATTTATAAAGAAAACACCATACAGACAACAATTCAACAAACGTTACATTTTGTCGAGTGCCATCGCCAAAACTCGTTAAACATCAAATATGTTGGTCAGTGTTTCATTTGTTATGGTTCAAAGGCAACTCTAAAACAGCTGGGTGTTTAGTCTGGACTCAAAGGAACTCAGCGTTTCGGCTGTTTTGCGGTTTTCTGGACGTTTGTTCCAGATTTGTGGTGCATAGAAGCTGAATGCTGCTTCTCCCAGGTTTGGTTCTGGTTCTGAGGATGCAGAGCAGAACCAGAAGACTCGAGTGGTGTGGAAAGCTGACACAACAACAACAAATCTTTAATATATGAAACTGGATGAAAATTGTACATTATGATTCAGGAAAAACAAAACTGCCAAAATATTCCAAGAAAATAGCTAGTGAAAAGTCCGGCTAGGTGTGTGGGCTGTGGAGCCGTTCTGGCTCTGGCAGCTCTAACAGACCGAACAGATGTTCCATCTGCTATACCGTGTATGAGCTGTTTAGCGTCACCTCCCGTGTATCGAGCCCATTTGTAAGTTGGGGCTTGAAAAACGCTCATTTGTCAGCCTTGTTGAAATAAAGGGGCCGGTTTTTGGCAGGTAGTTGCACGAGAAGAACCTTAGTGACGAAAAATCCCGCGCTGATGAGTTGTAGATCCTCCTAAAGCAGAACAAAATGACTCTGTTTACCTTGGGCTTAATGCCTGAGATGCTCGTGCCTTGCTGTTCGGAGGGCTGCCGTGGGTAACTTTTTCCATTTTCAGCCCCGATCTGTTGAACTTTGCTGAGTGAGCTTCGTGTGCAGCCGGTCGGCCGGCCGGTCTGGCTCAAACTCTTGTTTTGGAACTGTTCGCTTTGGTGGGAGTCAAGGTGTAATTGAACTTTTGAAGTACAAAGCCTTTCGGTCGAATGTTTATCTCTCATTCGGTTGCTCCTGCTTCGACCGTATAATCAGTGTCCGCAACTGTGGCTTTTTGGCTCGCAGATGTCTCTAAATACTTGTAATGTTCACTTTATGCTGCTAAGACATAGTCTGGCATGAGCAGACATGTGATTAAAGCTCATGCTTCAGCCTGCTTTTTGGGTTATTTCTAATAACAAATTTGAGAAGTCTAGGTGTTGTCCTGTGACCCACATTCTGCTAATCTACGCACACAAGGTTCCAAAGTCTTCTCAATGCTCTTCCATAGACGCTGTGATGGCAAATAATTCAACACCACAAAAGCAACAGAGAGGCCTATTGAGTGAGAACCTGAACAGCTGACGGTCCTCATCAATCTCTGCTCACTTCTTTCATTCTGCCTCCGAATGAACAATAGCGCAGAGTCTGCCCTATAGAAAGATCTTAGCAACCGATTCCCCGTGACTGTTTGAACCGAAGGCCTGACACTTCCTTGGTCTCAGCTCACCCAAATACTACTTTAGATGGTACAACGTCAAGTGGTATAATTAGGAATTTGAAGTAGATTGCTGATCCTGTTATTTTTCCAATTATTTATTATACGGATGGTTCGTCTCTGACTATCAGCATTCTTCTGATTCACATTTCACAAGCAAAGTTTAGGTTAATCAGATGATGAACACTGATGTTCATCAATACAAAATTTGAACTAAATTCAAAATGCAGAGATCCATTTATTTATTTTTCTTCCCTAAGCATTTATAACAGGTGTTTCATCTCTACTTAGGCTTTTGCAGCCATTTTGCAACTAGTCTTGGACATCATATCAAGTCAGATACGATCTTTTTACATCAGTAAAGACATTTAATACTTCTCCCAAACCCCTACTCCCATGTAAATAAAACATGGATTTTTCTTTTGTGTTTTACCAACCAAACCACACTACCTCGGGAACAAGGTTACCTCAGACAGATGACATCAAAATCGAAATGACAAAACACTCAACAACTGTAAAGCTCAATGGTAGAAAGTTAATGACATGAGCTTGTATTGGGTGAACAGGAACTCAACACCTTGCAGTCATTGTGTGGGTAAATTCTGTAGAATAAGCCTCCTTGTTTATGGGAAAAAAATACTGGTTGAGCTCTTGGACCTGTAGTGAATCCAGCTGCCAAAGGTAGCTTTGAAGAAGACTTCAAGAGGATGAGTCTTAAAAAAAAAAGTCTTAAAAACCCACTTAGTTGAAGCCTAATAATTGCCCTCAGCAATTATTAATCATATTTAAATAACTCCTCAAGGATTTTGAGCTATTGGTCTCAGTTAAGGGACGAGAGGATTAAAAGTTATCAAAATCCTGGACCTGGCCCAGTGGTAACCGTGGTGTTCTCGCCACAGCAAGCAAATCCTTATAACTTTCACACAGATGCATCAAATTTATCATGAGTCATCCATGCTGGATGCTCAACGATACTGATGTGGTCATATATTCACATCATCAAAGCCCCGCCCCATCAGAACAGGAAGTCACTTTTTTTTTTCTTTCTTGGAACACTCCACTCTCTAGACCCTTTTGACCTAATCAACATAATCTTGTGTCATATATCACAGATAACAGGTTGGTCTCACTTGCTTTAAAGCAGAAGGAGTTTCTGCTGGTGGCGAAGTCAGACGACACGCCGCTGCCGTGCGTTTGCTTCCGAATCAGAATCAGTGTTTGCTTTCCCAGCTGGACTCCCTGGTTCCCAGAAGTTCCACCAAAGCATTTCAGAGGATAATCCAGGTGTAAGTGTTTCTAAAGGGCAAAACAAAGAGTTTTCATGTGACATTTAAAATGCCATTGTATCATCAGGAATGCTTGGAACGGCAGCCTTGCTCTGACTGACGTCAGTTAAAGAGCATTCAGTCGCTGGTTAACCTGCGTGTGACAACCTTCAGCAGGGTTAGCTCTTGAATGTGAGTGTAACCAGAGCAACCAGGAAGCCTTGTGTTTGTTTCACTACAGCTGCCGGCCTCCTCCCCCACAGTGACTTAAACACAACTCTCCGACTGATTGCCTGGAAGTTCGTTACGATTACTACTGAACAAAGAGAGCCCAAAAGAAATGTCTTACAGTATCGCCTGACTTGTGATAGCGGGGCGTAAGCGCGAGCGCCCGGTGATTTTCGAGGCAGGCTGCTAAAAATCTGCTCTCTTTTTTCCCCCCACCTTTTAGCTTTCCTCCTCCGAGATATCATCATCTGGAAACACTTACACAGTGATTTATGAAGGCCCCTTATTGGATTTCCCCCCAACAAAAAGGGCAGCCAGCAAAAGAAAGTTTGAAAATTTTGAAGCATTACAGAAGCACTCATCCACCCAAACTGCATCATCAGGCTTTTATATATGTATACATATATCAGGGCAAAAGATATTAAACTGGTTATGACACCAATAAATTAGTTAAATATGCACGGGAACAGCTGAATATGTTTACATCTACCTGCATGTATGAAGCCGTGTTTTCTGAAGTTTTTTTTTCCCCCCAACGCTGCACACTAACAGCTCTGTTCTACCACTGACCCACTTTGCTGTAAAAATGTCTCAAAGACCCAGAGTCTGGCTTCAATTACCCCACCCAGATCTGGCGTACGGCATCACACGGCCTCTATAAAATTATCGTGGCAGCGCAGTAACGCGCACTTCTTTTTGTTGTATGTTCTCTTTCATGTTTGCAAATCGGTTCCAACCGAACTGTCGACGTTGTGTTCATGTAAAGTGCGGTTTCAGTGCAGTGTACTCTGAGAACGTAGAGACGGCCTCTCGTCGCATATCCTCAGGATTCAAACCATGCAGACCTACCCATAGATTCACATTTTTCCACTATTCATTTATGCAATCAGTTGACATCAATAGTCATTAAAAATGTGTTAAACGTAACCATGCACTGTTAGCAGAACATCAATCTTCACAGATTGATGGTTAATTCCTGTTAATTATGATGATTTCCTGCTTACAGCTAATCAAAATACAACATTTATGATTGGAATAATCCATCAAACCAGTAACAAAACTACAGAAATATAGGCTTAATAAAAGAAAAGTATGCTTAACATCTGCTTAAAGCTTAAGCTCAAAAGCTACTCTTGATCCGACAAACAAGCTCCATCAGAATGCATCAATCCCATGATTTCTACAATTATGTTATTTAGCACTCGTCATCGTCATCGTCATTGTCATCGCAACAAATACTGCAAATGAAAATCTCAGGTCGTGATGGCTCTGTGTAGAAGATTGAACGACTCCATGCCTGTTCTGACCCCGATGTCTTTCAGGTCTGAGATGTCCAGACTTCAGCCAGCGAGCAGCACCGGGGCAGAGCAGCGGCCGTGCTGCCAGGACCTCCAACATGACCGCCGCTCACCAACAGGCCGCGCTGTGACCACCCCTGACAAGAGTGAGGGATCTTTGCTTTATTGGTCCCATTATGATAACACCTGGATGATAAATTGTCCCTGATGTTATCGCGATAAACAATAATATTGTTGTTTTGAGACCATTTTCAAGTAATATAATGCGGGAAGACGTTCTCAGAGAGCAATAAACTTTGAACTCAAATGAACATTTAACAACTGCGACTGGAAGACATTTTAAATTTCCAAAATAAATTTTAAAAAAATCTACAGAATTATTTGTGACGCCTCTGTAAACAAATTGTCCTAATAGAGTCCAAAGCACCAGACTGAAGACTTTGATCATCCAGTTTTTGACAGAGAGAGGAAAGATAAATCATGCAAATGGAAATTATTGAGCTTGTTTTAATTTATCATACGATTAATTGATCTATTGCTCATTCTGACAGGCCTACCTAGTAGCTACACATTTTACTTTTATCTGAATACGTACAGCGTCTCAAAAAGTTTTCAAACCCTTTGAATGTCCCATTACACCTCCAGACCATCAGTGTCTTTTTTGGGGATTTTTTATTTTATTATTTATTTTTTTTTGATAGAACAGAACAAAGTAGCCCAAAATCATGACGTGACAGGGAAAAATTTAGGTCAGGGCTTTGACTAGGCCGTGATTTAAACAATTTGATTGTAGCCTTGAATGAATACAGCATGTAGGTTGATTGTCTGTGACCTCCACCCCTATCTAAAGTCTTCTGCAGGTTTTCTTCTGGGATTCTCCTGGATTTAACTCCATCCATCTGACCGTCTTCCCTGTTACTAGGTAGATTTTAACCCCACTGATAAATCCACCTCCTCAAAAAGCAGGTGGATCCACTAAAACCAACAGGCTGACAGAAGTCAGGGAGAATTAGAGGTGTTTTAAAGAAGATGCTGCAAATAAAGACTTTATATAAATTTGGCATTATTGAAAATCAAAACCTTTGGTCTGATGAAATGTTTCTTAGTATTCTCACAAAACCATATAAAGAAAATCTAAAAAAAATCTTAAAAGATTTTTGTCATTGCAAAAACGTCGAATGACTGTCGAGCTCTTAGTCCTTCAGTTCAGAATAAAATACGTGCAGCTTTTAGGTGTTGTCAGGTAGCGGTGCTGCAGCAGTAACGTTGTCCATGTGCTGCAGTGCCGGTCGAGGAGCAGCTGTTCCGCTCGGTGGAGGGCCAGGCTGCCTCGGATGAAGAAGAGGACAAACGGGCCGGAGACCAACAGAGGCAGGTGGAGGAGGTGAAGAGGATCCTAACCAGGCTGTCCTGCTGTGGCGGAAGGTAAACTGACCTGGGGGGGGGCGGGGGCACCCATATGGACATGTCTACTGGGAGGTCACTAGAAGGAAACTCACAATTGCATAGAAAATGTTTTTGGGGTGGAAGGTTCCTTTGAAATGTGCTACTGTGTTACCTGGGTGTCGTATTACAAAAGTAGAAGTGAAGTGAAAAGGCTGGACACAGAGGGAGTCGGTCCAGGCATTGTTTTGGATCAGACCGACTCCGTTAATCTGCCTGAGAGTACATCTCAATGACGACTCCCAAACAGTCAAACCTTTTGGTCCTCCTGGAACTGCAGCCGACTCTCGACAAAAATTACGTCCAGTTTGCAGTTCTGCTCGCCCAGCATCTGAGTCTGAGTCTTCTCAAAGACCCGAACAGCTGCCCGCTTTTTACAAATTTCACAGTGTGCCCAAATCCAAAAAGCAGAAATCCCGTTATCACAGATCTAACTATCTGCAGATCTTCAACATCCTCGACTGACAATATGGACGGACACACAGGACCTTCCACTTCCCCTCGCACTGTAAAAAACAAAACAAAAAAACCCAAAAACGTCTGTAATTTATGGTAAAATATTGGCAGCTGTGGTTTCATACGGTAAAATCCATATAAATACGGTGGCCTGTTCCACAAAAACCAGTGATGTTTGTGTTTGTAAAAGCAGAAGGGGAATGAATACTTTAGGACTGTGGGTCTGCTACCAGACACTGACAGAATGACCTTCTGTTCGTCTGTATTCTTCACCAGATGTGGTGACGAGGCACTGGAGAAGCTGATGTTTCGCTTTGGAAGCTCAAGGAGTGAAGAGTGTCACAGTGCTGTGATGGAGCTGCTGGAGAGAGTCACCAGGCTGCACAAAGAGCTGAAGCTGAAGGAAAGCCGAACAGAGATGAACATGGACCAGGTACACTCCGCCAGCCATGACCTCTGACCCAACCAGGACAGTTAGGTCAGATTTAGCTCCTCTGCCTTGCCCTGGTGCCAATTAGAAACAGCCAATCAGAGACAAGAGAAGGGTCTTAGCGCTCGCTGTCAATCAGCCTCTGTGTGGCGCTGCTGGTCAACAGCTGTCCTCTTCAGCCCTGCAGTGAGAGGTTTGACTGTTAGCCCCGCCCACCAGGTCATGTCTGCACGGTTGCAGTTAACAACAGTCACCCCACCGTTGCCAGCTCAGCAACTTTCTTGCTGTATTCAGTGACATTTCAGACAAAAAGAATTGGTATTGGTAAAAATCAAAATCGGCAGGTCAGGCTTTTTAAAGATCAGTAACTGGAGATCGGCCAGAACTCTGCCATCAGTGCACCCCTACTTCCAAATCTGGTTTATGTCTTTTTTTTTTTTTTTTTTGCCTAAAGTGACTTTTGCAAAATCACCCTGTTGCCACGTTGTTAGTGATCAACCCAGAGGTTGCGGTGTTCATCCAGGGGGTGAAAGTAGAGTCACATAGAATGAATGAGGCTGTGTTGCACATGATAGATGTTTGTTTCACCCCTGAGGCCAAGGGCTGCAGAGCTCTTCTGGTAACACACACACAGCTGCGGAAGCATCAACACACAGAGCGCAGTGACTTTATCAGGATGTGATTGTCGCTTTCCCCTTTAACACACTTTGCCTGCATGGTGGGTTGGAACCTGGAGACCTGAGTCAGTTCTGATTGGTTAGGAGCTTTCTGATCTGTTTCCACACTTAAACAAACCCACACATTATGTATTCAGTGTTTGATTGTTGTAGAGTTTTTTTGTTTTGTTTTGTTTTGTTTCTGCAATCGTTGACAAAGATATTTTTTTTATTTTTTGTTCAAATCGTAACATAAACACAAAACCTCCTCCAAAGAGCCAATGGACAAATGGATCTTTACTCAATTATTTTTAGGTGACACTTTTCCAACATGAAGAGTACTCTGTTTTGACATATATTTTTCTAACTTGTTCACATAAAATACTGTTTTTAAAATGAAGTAAGGATCCATGTGTTGCGGTACATTAGTTACAAGCTTTGATCTCCTTCCAGATGAAGGACTGTCTGGTGCAGGAACTGCAGCAGAGGGCCGAGGACACGGAGCTGCTTACCGTGGAGCTGCAGTCGCTGGAAAGAGAGAAGGTCCGTCTGTCGCTGGTGGAGGAGAAGCTGGTGGACATCCTGCAGCTTCTGCAGCAGCTCAGAGACTTGGTTAGTTTCAGTGTAGCTATTCTGTGATTCTGCTGGTCAATTCTGATTAAGTCCTCAAGCAAACATTGCTGTTACTCTGTGTTTTTCATAAACATATTCACACATATAAGAACCATCAGTAAGTTACTTAAAAAAAATGAAACAAAACAGAACATAAAAACTTGATTCACTCTGACAATATAATTCTAATTGTACTTTTAGTCAGGTAAAACACTGAAATGGTAGAGCTGTTACTGGTGTAAATAAATAAAAAAATTGTTATTTATAAACCAAACTTGCACTGATAGCCCTTTTAAAGATGGAGTACTTTTTAATCAAGAGATATACATTTTTGGATAAGTCTCAAAAATGTATATTATATGAAAAGTGCACATATACGACTCCAACCTAATCAATTCTCTTGGTACATTCTTGGCATGGCCAGCAGAGAACCCAAAGATTGTACTCAAGTAAGAGTAGAACTACTTCAACCTATTTTTACTCTAGTAAAAGTAAAAACTATCAAGTAAGATTAAAAAAGTATTTGGTAGAAAGTGTGCTCAAGTACTGAGTAACAGATCATAAATAATTTATTTAAAAATTACATCATCAGACGGACCAGAATATTAAGTTAAATGTAAATTTAGATATTTTTGAGGACCAAAATGACAATAATTAATATTAATAAAAAATAACAAGAACAACAACAAAAAAAACTTATGAAACAAAAAACTGCAGGTATGTGTAAAAAATTGCAGTCAAAATAAAAGAGAACTTTAAACACAAAAAAGTGCTGTTCATAGATGTTTTTAAAGTGTTTTATAAATAACATTGACATTAAACTTGGGGTGTGAATACTTTTAGACTTAACCCAGGATAATGGAATCCACTGAAACTTTTATCCAAAGGGAAGGTCTCAAACTGACAGCATTCTGTCTGCCTCACTAATGAAAACTGAGAGCACAAAATAGGATTATTGATCAATAATCAAAAACAGCTTGAAAAAATATCTACAAGATGAGACTAATTGTAAATAATTACATGTTTAATGACATAAATGTCAAAATTACTGTGTTTTTTCCCCTCTTTACTTGTAATTGCTTTTTTTCTGTCCTTCTCCCATGTTTCTGATTAGGCGTACGTCTTGTAATCCCAACAGTGTGAGAATGAGAACATTTATAGCACTTGTTGCACATGTGTGAAAGTGTGTGTGTGGTCATGTTTCTCTTTTAAAGTGCATTTTAATGACCCAACATCCAGCTGAAACTAGTCGCCGTCTTGTTTCAGAACGTCTCCCGAAGGACCCTGGGGAAAATGTTGCTCAGTACTTTGGAGTCTGGCAGCAACCCACAACACGGTTAGTGGAACACGCACGGCCAAAAACACGCTACGAGTTCTGCGAAACGAGACAGCGGCGTTTACTGTTAGAACAGAACAGAACAGAACAGGGAATCGCGTTAAGTTTCTGTTGGTTTGCTTGTAAACGTGCTCCGACTCAGCTCGCGTCTGCTCCCGTCTTCTTCACAGGCAAAGCGCACATCCTGGAGGTGCTCAGCGCTCTTTACCACGAACTGGCTGCGTGCGAGATCCTTTCATCTCATGGACGTCTGCAGACAGCGCAGAGTCAGCAGTCACTCCACAACCTCATCATCTCCTGCTGAACAAGACCGCCACCCTCTGGGCCCACCACCCAAGGAGACCTTAACGTAGTTGGTCTCCAGTATATATATAACCTTGTTAATGACCCTTTAGCTTTAAAAGCTAAATTTGTCCGATTTATTGGATAAATTGTTGATTAAATGTTGATGTTTCTACACACTTATTCATTGTTTGCTCATTTTTTTTCTTATGGAAAAGATTTTAAAGTTGACTTAAGTTCATAGAGGTCCTTAAAGATGTCCTCTCTCTTCTAGTCCATGCCCAGCAAATTTTTGAAATTTTGTTTGATCAACAAAACATGGGGGTTCATTTATATTTACAGAACCTTGTGAGCGTTTCATTTCAAAGTATTCCTAAATGGAAGTTTTTCCTTCTTTTTTTGTTGGCTTCATTTCAGCTACTGCTGATGAAAAACGCTCCCCTCAGATGCTGTTACCTCTGCTGATTCATAACCAAACTACCCACAACAGCTCACGGCTCGTCGCGCTTTTATTTTGAAATCCGACACACAAAATGAAGCAGTAATGTGTCCAATGTAACGCGAGCCGTCGTCGTCAGCCATGTAGTCAGACCCTGCTGTTTTGCTTCTTCACTTTTGTTATGCTTCTCAACTTCTCTCCCAATGTTGTTTTCCCCATTTTTGTTTCCTTGCATTGGATTTTTTTTCCTTTGGCTTGGTTTGGGGTTTTATTCAGCGTAGCCTCATGTCTCGCTCCTATTAGAGGCCTTAGAGTTTTAGGTTCTTTATTTGGAGTCTTGATGTATGTGTCTGAGGTTGGACTTACTTTGATTTAATACAGTTTTGTTATCAGTAAATCTTTAATTTTGTAAATTGTATTTTTTTTCTTGCTTTTGTGTTTGTGTCCTCTTTCCAGTGCAGGTTTGGGTCTTAAATGTCTTAAAGAAAACTAGAAATATGAAATTGACACTATGCAGCACAAGCACCCCCTACTGGCTTGGCCATGACATTAGTGCCACAAATGAATGTGTCAAACCCCCAAAATCCTAACAAATTATTCAAACCCTCAAGTCTCTCAAGCACCTCTTGCAGAGCATTAAACAGAATCCCAGGACCAATGCCAACCGTTTTCAACGGAGACACAGTTACCTGTAATGAATGGAGGACGTCTTTCACCTCACTTGTGGACTGTAAAGGTATATCTGCTGACAAGCTTCACCTAATGAAAAGGTATG
The DNA here is from genome assembly GCF_001443285.1 of Poecilia latipinna. Lineage (NCBI taxonomy): Eukaryota > Metazoa > Chordata > Actinopteri > Cyprinodontiformes > Poeciliidae > Poecilia > Poecilia latipinna. The sequence goes on along the minus strand of NW_015112619.1, from coordinate 149,929 downwards.
CCGCAGGTCCAGCGAAAAAAAAATGTCTTGAACATTTTGTAGCAGTGATGAAGAATGGCGAAGACTTGACCAGCATTATGGTCAAGCCTCTACTGTCCAAAGAGGTTTTAGAGGCAAATTGTGTAAAAGGTCTAATAGGCTTGAGAGGATGCTGAGGGTTTACAATCATTTTTAGATTTCTTGAACTCTTGTCTTCACGTGTTAAAGGAGAATCAAAAGTTGGAATCGCCAGGCCACAGTTATACTTATGGAATCAAGGATTTCTCCTCTTTCAGAAACTTTGCACAGTTTGTGGCAGGTGAGGCAGAGATAATATCCATCCATCCATCCATCCATCCATCCATCCATCCATCCATTTCTTTACACCCTTTTCCCTAGTGGGGTCAGCAGGGGTGCTATTGCCTATCTCCAGACATTTCAGGGGAGAATTGCTGTCAACTTCAATTAAGCAACGAAGCTTTTCGGAGTTAAATTGAAGCAATCAAGGAACAACATTGTAAAATATTGAGTCTTTACAAGTAAAACCCTTTTAAAACATTTTAAATGTTCTTCGCTACATTACCATGAAAATTATAGCTAAAAAGCAGGTTTGTACTCCAAAAATGCGGGAAAAGCATAGTTTGACTATTAAAAAATATATTTTAAAAAATATAAAGGCAAAAATAAAAAATAGAAATAGTTACATTCCTGAGTTTTGACATATCTGAACATAGGCCTAACTAATAAATACAGACGATGAGAATTAGAACCGTGGAGATGCATTTGTTTTCAGGTTATTGCGGGATCTGTCGCATAGCAACATGACTCAAACTGCACGAGGAAACCTGCAGGTTGCAGGTTGCGCTCTTTCATCTCTCCGTTTGCTAGTTTTGCCCTTTCTAAAGTTTGTCCGCAGCTTTCAACACGATGTCGACCGTGTTATCTCAGCCCCATTTTATTTTCGGCCTCCGGAAAGGCGTGAAGAACAATTTGTGTTTTGTTGACGAGCAAACGGTGGTGTTCCCCAGCGGGAACAGCTGTGTGATCCATAACACCGTCAAAAGATGGCAGCGCTTCATTCCGGGTACGCTATGACCGAGGGGGGGATTTTTCTTCATGTTTATTCCTCTGCGTTTTAATATGTAGAGCATCATTTCACCATGCTGTGTTCAACCATGTATATTTGAACACAATCAAATTTCTGTTTATTCAAAAATAGCCTGAGTAAATACAAAATTCTGTATTTTAATGTGGGAAAATAAAGACAATCCAGGCAAATATGATCAAATGGAAAAATGAATCAGTCCTCAATTAGTCCATATAAATAATTCATTTAATCTCCGCCACAAAACCTGCACTTTCTTCATTTTCACAGCACATTTGTAGCAGTGAAAATGAAAGCCTAATAGTATGTTCATGAGCCAGATTAAATGTTACCACTACACATGGCTGTTGGCAAATATGCAGAGTTAGGAAGTAACTGTAGTTACTTACATTTACTTGAGTAACTTTTTTGAAAAAAATAAAATAAAATAAAATAAAAAACTTTTAAGTACTTTTTACTACGCTGTACTTTTTACTTTTACTAGAGTAATTTTGTTAGGATGTATTGCTACGCTTACTTGAGTAAATTTTTTGGATTCTGTACTCACTAAATGAAGAACAAACAAAAGTTCGCCAGACACAGACACACACACCTGCAGTTTTTGTTAAAGTTTCAAACAGCTTTGGAAAAAAAACGTCTTTTGCTTTCTTTTGTAATTTTTTCTTACTTATGTGAATTATTGTCATTTTGGGCCTTAAAACACCCAAAATTTCCACTTAATATATTTTGGTCCATCTGATGATGTAATTTTTGAATATTAAATGATTGATAATCGGATCAGTGACTCTGTAGTTACGTAGACTTTTTACAAAATACTTTTTTACCTCTTATTTGAGTAATTTGTTGAATGGCTACTTTTTACTTTTACTTGTGTAAAATATGTATTGCTACTCTTACTAGAGTGCAATTCTTTGGTCTTCTGCTCACCTCTGGTAATATGTTGGCAGTGTAAATAGAGACAGCTGTCGACCCTAACCTGTGTGTGTGTGTGTGTGTGTGTGTGTGCGTGTCTGTGTGTGTGTGTGTGTGTGTGCGTGTGAGGCCACAGTCACTGTCTCACCTTTATCCTCTATCTTGTATTTAAAATCAATTCATTCTGGTCAAGGAGTCAAGTTGATAACTGATAGTGTTTTGCTTGTCATTGGCTTTGCTAAAGTGATCTGGCTGTAGGCAAGTGGATATACATTAGGTGGATATGTGTGTGTAGTTACACACACGTAAAATCAGTGAACTGTAAAGTAAACTCTATGCTTCACGTGCAATAAATGTTATTTACTGGTTTGTGTTTTCTGTGTGCCCCTTCAGGTTTAGAGGGAAGCCTTGGCCTACGTGCTTTGGCTCTAAGTCCAAACCAGCGCTACCTGGCAGTGTCAGAGAAGGCTGAGGAGGCCTCCATCACTGTGTTTGACCTTCATCAGGAACACGGCATGAAGAAAAAAGTTCTAACTGCAGGAGATTTTCTAGTTCAAGAGTTCTTGTGCATGGCTTTCTCTCCTGATTCCAAGTACCTTATTGGTCAAAGCGGAGCCCCCGAGTGGTTGTTGATCTTCTGGAGTTGGGAGAAAAACAAAGTCTTGGCAACAGTGAAGACAACCAACTCTAATAATCCCATTTCACAGGTGAGCCAGTCACACCTTCATTCATACACTGAGTGCTGGGATGCTATTTTCTTTTCTTTTCTTTCCTTTTTTTTGTCTTGCCAGATCAGCTTTAGTCCTCACAACAACATGCAGGTCTGTGTGAGTGGCAAAGGCGTGTTCAAGCTGTTTCGGTACTCAGAAGGCAACCTGAAACAGAACAGCATTGCAAAGGTGGAGTCAATCAACATCCTGTGTCACACCTGGGTGTCAGAAGGCCGAGTCATAGCAGGGACAGACACAGGAAGGCTGCTGGTGTCTGAGTCCGGCGACGTGAGGAGGGAGATCAAGATGTCCTCTGAACCTGGACAGGGCCAGACTGAGAGGTCAGATTGGAGACTTGAATTATACTTTTTACTTTGTGATGATTTAGATTGTAAATATTTTCAGAAAAAAAAGCTTTTTTTTTTTTTTTTTTACCATTTATGTTTTTTCTTTTATTCCCTCTTCGATCTCTGTGGTATCTCACGCTCGCTAGCTCTAAAGTTATCTGGGCCTATTTTGCAAAGTTTCCCGCACGGCAATCAGTTTACGTAAAAATATTGATTCATCAATGTTTCACAGTTCATTTTTCCATTGAAATATCAATTCAGAAAATCCTGTGAACCGATAAGATATCCTGTCTCGCTGTGAGCAGCACTGTCACAACCCTGTGGCGTATAAAACAGTTCTTCATCTTGAGTTTTTTTGTGGCTGGCAAACAACTATTGCTGGGCATTAATCTGTACATATTCATAATCTAAATCAGCCGATCACAAACAAAATCAGCTGTTAAACACACAGACGTTTCCCCCCAAAACACACTAAACAATAAGACCATGAAGCAGCTCATGCAGAAATCCATACAACAACAGCATCTTTGAAATAAATTTTCAGATTTGTTGGCATATATATTTTTTGGATTGCATGAATGGTTTCCAACGTATCCTTAAAGAAACCGACATTGTTTCTTTCCAACTATTTGGAAGACGCCATTCCTCCTCACCGTTAGTAGCAATCGGTTTATTGTGCTTTTATTTAGATATTTTAAGATATTGAAACAAACTGCATATTTTTCTGGTTTTAGCCAGAAACTCGTGCCATTGAATCTGTTATTTCTCTAAAATGTATTCTTAGAGACAGCACACAACTTGCCCGTAATGCTTTCGGTTCACTGCACAGGAACCTGGAAGTGAGACGAATCAAAGCAGGGAATGTGACGGAAGGCGTGGCCAAGTGTTGCGTCACCGCCATCCTGTCCTACTCCAAGGGTTTTGTGTGCTCCTCCGGTCCGGGCACAGTCTCTCTGTTTGAACAGATAGAGCTGGACGTCTACAGGAAAAGCAGAGAGATACAGGTAAATGTTCCAGTTGTGAATTTTAATATAACTGACAGCCAGAGGTGGGCAGAGTACTCACAAAATATGTTCAACTTAGAATCACATTACTTCAATATATTAGGAAAAAGGAGCCATCCTAGAAATTACTCAAGTAAGAGTATAAAAAGTATTTGGTAAAAAAAAAGTCTACTTGAGTACTGAGTAACTGATCAAAATGTCAGTCATTTAATATTTAAAAATTGCATCATCAGACGAACCAAAATATGAAGTTATGTTGAAATTTTGGAGTTTTAATTAATATCAGTAACAAAAATAACAATCAGGCAAAAGAAAATGTTTCCCAATCAGTTTCTTTCAATAAAAAAACTTATAAAACTTTAACAGAAACTCCAGCTGTGTGTCTGTGTCTGGTGAATCTTTGGTTAAAACATGTTTGTTCTTTATTCAGTGGGTAGAGAATCCAGAAATTTTACTCAAGTAAGAGCAGAGATACTTCATAATAAAATTACTCAAGTAAAAGTAAAAAGTACTGCATAGTAAAAGCACAATTTTTTTCAAAAAAGTTACTCAAGTAACTGAGTAACTGAGTGAATGTAACTGCATGTATATAGGATAATATTCACCAGGTCTATGGATATCGCATTTTTATTTGTTCTTTTGTTTTGTGCCAGATTCTCCCAGCTCCAGCCAGCAGTGGCTCAGCTCCAGCCCAGTGTCAGGAGATAGACACCATATGCATGAGTCCTGCAGAGGAGACGCTGGCTGTCAGCACAGACCGAGGCCAACTGTACAGCATTAATCTTTCATCTGCTGAAATGAAGCGGGTGCTGCTATTAGCACAGCCTAACAGATCAACAGTTCATACTTTGCAGCTTTATGATTTTGACCTGCTTTTGTGTCCTCCAGTTCAAAAGTCCAATTTTGCAAAAGCTTAGAAGTCTTACTATCTTTTTACTTATTTAAGGTGTCGATTTAAACATTTTTGAAGTTGATGTAAGCTGTGCTCTGTCCATCAGGAGGAACAACTACATTTTGACTTTTTGTCCCAGCCCTTCCACTCTGACTCCATCACCGGTTTGTCCATCTGCATCCGTAAGCCCTTCATGGCCACCAGCTCTTTGGATTGCTCCGTACGGATCTGGAATTACGAGATGAAGTAGGACTTCCTGCAATGTTCAATGTTTCCCTTTCTTCTTGTGACCTCATTGTTTCAGGCAGGTTCAGAATGGCAGCAGTTCATGATGAAGAAAAAAAGTAAATAAACCTAGTGGGGGTTTATAGCAGTTCACATTCTTTAAGCTTTTCTACATTTTGTTATTTTCCAATCACAAATTTAATGTATTTTACTGTATTATTATTATGCAACAGTAAAAATCAGTTTCTTCTGTTAACTAATATAACATGAAAACCATGGTGCATGGTGAAGTGCATAAAAGGATAAATTGGTTTATCATTTATATATCTACAAATATGAAATATTATAGACAGTCCACATGTAATGTCTTTTTGTTTCTCCAAAAGAGAGGTAGAGTTGTACAAAGAGTTCCAACAGGAGGCGTTCAGCGTGGCTCTGCACCCCACGGGCCTCTTTGTGCTGGTGGGCTTTTCAGACAAACTCCGGCTGATGAACCTGTTCATCAACGACATCTCTACCTTTAAAGAGTTTGAGCTGCCCGGCTGCAGAGAGGTGATTGTACTCGCTCTGCGAACAGTGACCCTGAAACCTGCAGCTCCCCGTGCGCATCCTGTTTCAACCTGCTTCCTCCTCATCCTTCCAGTGTGCCTTCAGCCACGGTGGCCACAGGTTTGCGGCCGTCGACGGAAGCGTCATTCACATCTACTCTTTCACCTCGTTTGAGAACATTCTCAATCTAAACGGCCACTTTGGGAAGGTGAGTTGATGCCGTCGGCTGGCCGTCGGATCCAAAGCCAAAACGTGGGATTGATCCAGTCGCCGGTTTTTCTTGCTGATCAGGTGCGGAACGTTGAGTGGAGCTTCGACGACAGCCGCTTGGTGTCTTGTGGGACGGATGGCGCTGTGTACGAGTGGAACACCCACACCGGGAAGCTGGAGTGTGAGACTGTGCTCCAGGGCTGCAGCTACTCTGGCGCGACTTTCTCCTGGGACTACAAGACCGTCCTGGCTGTAGGATCGGACCTCATCCTGAGGGAGATACAGGACTGCCAGGCCAGGAGAACGGCTACAGCAAGATTTCTTTTACGCAGACTTTGGAGAGTGTGAAATAAAAGTGATTTGAAATTGGAAATTGACTCCACAGGTGCTGAGGGAGGTTCCCGCTGATGTGGTGGCTCACACCGCTCTTGCCGTGTCTCAGTCCGGTAGGGTCGTCTTCACCGGTACCTCTGGTGGAACCGTTAGAGCCGTTAAATACCCCTTACCCGATCAGAAGGAGTGGATCACACAGCAGGCTCACTGCGGCCCTGTCACCAAGGTGAGTCCAAACACACCCTGAGAGAGGTTGCCCTCCCCCTTCCACCTTCTTCAAATCAGACACAGTTGGCGTCAAACGTTTGTGCTGCAAAAATGTTCACTTGTGCCACTATCACTTTAAAGATAGTAAGAGATGTTTCCAGAGGTCATGAAAGGTCAGGCAGATCTCTCCTGCACTTTCTTCAAATCAGACAAAATTTGTCAATCAACTAAACTACATTTGTGCTGGTTTGTGTGGAAAATGTTTTGATTTGTGCTGCTTTAAGATATTAATGAAACTTTCAATGTCATCCAGCCTCCCCACGTTTACTAAATCAAAATTACCTTTAAACTTTAATTAATATCTTCAAAGCCAAAGAAGCAAACATATTTTTTTTTCTGACACCAATTTTGTCCAATTTGAAGAAGATGTGGTGCTTGATTGACCTTTCATGACCTCTGGAAACATTTCTAAATATCTTTAAAGTGACAGAGGCACAAACAACGTTTGAAACCAATCTTATCTGATTTGAAGAAGGTGGATTGAGGGGGTCAACTTCACTGAGGTGAACGGTATTCACCCCCTTTTTCATCCTCTTCAGTACTTTTATAAATAGAATCACAGTCAATATAATTCAGCTTTTGGAACAAAAACTATTTTAATTCAAACTTTAATGTAAAAAAAATAAAACTAGATTCTAATGTCAGTTAGTTAAAAATATAAATTTTTAAACGGAAGTAATTTCATCCGTCATGTAATGTGTTACAAATGCCGCCGACGAATGTCCGCAGATGGTGATAACGTACGACGATCAGTTCCTGCTGACGGCGTCTGAAGATGGCTGCCTGTTGATATCCAAAATCATTGATGAAAAGGGTCAAAGTCTGAGGAGCAACAGACAGATTGTTCACACCGAAGAGATTCTTGTTACAAAGGCGGACCTGGAGGAAAGGGTCTGTTGAGAAGTTGGACCTCTAACATGCACATTTTGGAACCCTGAACTAGCGTCTAGCATTATTCTAACTGGATATGGCCACATTTTTGGCCAAATATTTGTGGAGTTTACTTTAATTGATTGGCACTGTCTTGGCACTGACCTGGCTTTTAAATCTAGTACTTATGCTTAAAGTCGGATCCATCCCAGAAGCTCAATATTAGCCTCTTCCCAAACCAGTTTGGATGTGTGTTTGGAGTTCAAACAGGTACATGGTTCATCAATCTAGAAAACTGAAAGTATTGGCTAAAATGCTCAAGTACTCCCAAACATCCAAAACCCTAAAAACCTAAAACCTCTAGATGGAAAACAAAACATCCTGATTCATAGGAGAACAGAAGATAATAAAAATTTTGTTTGAGATGTAGCTGAAATATTTTTTAAAAATCTCGTGTGTGTTTTAGGCTCACAACTTGTTGGAGCTGAAGATGCATCTGAAGGAGCTGCACATGGAGAATGAGTACCAACTCCGCCTGAAAGAGATGAACTACAAAGAGGAGCTCCAACAAGTGTCAAACAAGTTCATGGAGGAAATCAAGTCTCTGAAAAGAACACAGCAGGTCTGCTGCTGTCAGTCAGACATGTGCATCTGCTTCTATATACAGCTGTAACAGTATGGGAAAACTCTTGGTCATAGCAAGGAAGCTTAATTTTAGACTGATTGTTGTTCTGCTTACAGCAGCACATAATGCTAAGCAACTAAATTTCATTTGTAGAGCTTTTTTAATAGTGTTTGATGTAACATTAGTTACTTTAGAGAGTAGCAGTGCACCGATTGCAGTTCTCTAGCTGATCCCTGATTACCGATCTTTAAAAAGCCTGACCTGCTGATTCTGATTTTGCCCGATACCAAATTTTTTTGTCTGAAATGTCGCTAAATATAGAAAGAAAGTTGCTGAGCTGGCAACAGTGGAGTGACTATTAACAGCAAACGTGCAGACATGGCCTGGTGGGCGGGGCTAACAGACAATCCTCTCAGGGGAGAGCAGAAGAGGACAGAGGTTGATTTTTAGACCTTTGCTGAGGTAGATAAGATCGGCTTCACACGATCACCGATCTCCCAAAATTAAGGAAATGTATGCTGATAAATAGGATGGCCGATAAATCAGTGAATACTTATTAGACAGACGGACAATCTATCACAGATTGTCTATTATAGACAGTCAGCTGAAGCTCAGATTAGATGAAGTCCTTCCACAAAATGTCAACTGTATTTATGTCTGCACCTTGACTAAACTGTTGGAGAAGCTGCACTTTGCCACTCTAGCAGATCTAAACCAAAGTCTCAAGTCTTTACAATATTTCTCCCAGGTTTGCTCTGAATTCAGCCCTGAAAAAACTTCTCGTAAATCGAGTCCCTTCTGAACAAAAATGTGACTATAGAAAAACAAAACAGATACCGAGTCTGTTTACAATTATGTTGTATTTGGTGTTGTTTTGCCTAGTAATATGCTTTTGAGTTTTCTGGTTGTAAAGTGATAAAAGTGTGAAAACGCCCAATAGGTATGAACAGTTTTGCAAGTACATAATGGTAAAAACATTCAATGAAAAGTATCCAACTTCATCTCTGATTGTGATTAAAAAAGTAATAGTACGATACCGGAATAACTAGATTCCAAAAATCCTTGTGATTCAAAAGAATACTTCTTTGAAACTCTTACATTCGTAGGTTCTGAGCGCGGAAATAGAGCGGTGTGAAGAAGAGACCCAGCAGAATTCTGCAGAAATTGAAGTGAAACACTGCGAAGACTTGACGTATCTAGGTAGGACAACAAGGGCGACATCACTGCCTATCCGATGCATTCTTTATGAGCTCAAAGGGAAGTTTATAAATATTTTTAATCCCACACAGAAAAATTTTACAACTCCAAGCTGACTATGGAGCACAAAAAGTACGACGACCTTCTCCAGAAGCAAAAAGAAATGCAGGAGGAGTACGAGACACGGTTGACGCATGCAGAGCAGGACCGGATCCAGAGTCTGGCTGAGGTCACGCAGATATATGAGGCCGAGCTGCAAGTGAAGACTGAACAAATGAATAAGGTCTGAAAGAACGAGGAGGAAAGCGGCAGAAGTTCGGGACCGCTCGCGTCATCGAGACATCTCTGAATTCTCGCCTTTTTCATTTCATTCACAGTTTCAGGAGGAGGCTGGGCGAAGGATCCGAGAGTATGAAGAAACCATAAGACAGGCAGCGGAGGAAGAGCACCAGAAGATTGACACCATGAAAGACAAGTATGAGAAGAAACTTCAGTCAGAGAAAGAGGCCTTCACCAGGCTGAAGGGAAACAGTGGCAATATGACACAAAAGGTGACCAAAGATTTTCAAGCTATCTTTAAATTTTGCTTACTTTTGTTGGTGTCAGTTACCCAGAAAGATTACAGCGTCTCTTTAATGACGGTCACACAGATCCGCAGTCTCCAGAGGCAGATCGATGACCACTTGGATGACATGATCTCCATGAAGAAGGAGCGCCAGACTCTGACGGGGTTCATCCGCACTCTGGAGACCGATATCGGTGTTCTGAAGAGACAGGTTTCCAGATATAGAAAGACCAACCAGGAAAAGGTGAGCGAGGAGCAGCGTCCCGCCGTGCTTTTCGTTTCACATTAGAAGTTTAGTTTTGTACACCAAAAAGAGACAGAATTAAATAACCTTGGGTAAATGGGGAACTGACTGTAGTGGGAACACAGAGTAAACAGTCCACCTCCACCCATTCTCACGCAGGACACAGTCATATCCAGCCTGCATTCTATGAACCAGGATCTGCACAAGTTGAAGGTCATCTTGGAATTCAAGCTGAAGGACATGAAGAAGCAGATCAGGCCACAGCAGGAAGACATAAACAAAAAAGCAGAAAGGATAGAAAAGGTACGTGAGAGGGCTCAGAAAATCTTAGATTGGCTTCAGGTAGGGGGGCAGCATGTTGGAGTTTCATCCTCAATTTGTTCTTTTTATTTGCTAGAACTGAGTCTTCTTTCTGGAAAAGCCATTTGATTCTCTTTTTTATTTCAATGGGATGGAAGTAGTCAACGCCAACATGATTAAAGTAACCCTCAGCATGACCTGCCATTTTCAGTTTTTCCTGCATGCATCTACAAAAGACATGCTGCTGTTTTAACTCATTGATTTTAGTTTACTTTGAAAAAAGACACAATGGATGTAAGGGTTGATTTTTTGACTTTGTTTCCCGTTTTTTGTTTGTTTTAGTTTTGCAAAGAAAGAGGAACTACTCATTTCTAACTAACTGAACACTTTGCAATCCTGGGTTTTGTTGTTGTTGTTACGGACATGTATTGATAACATTGACACCTTCACACTCATAGAGTGACCATAATTGCCGTGTGTTATTGCAGTCAAAATCAAATGTGCAGGTGAGCCTCTATCCTTGCATGAAGAAAACATGGCGAGTTAAAGACAATTGATAATTCCTGTTCAACAGCTTGAGGAGGAGCTCAAGATGATCACTAGGAGCGGCAATCGTCTGAAGGTCACCATATCTGAACTGAGGCTCAGACTGAGAACCAAAGACAAAGAAATCCAAAAGGAGATGCAAAAGGTCAGCACTCACACACACAGTCATGATTTCATGTCTTTAGGAGACTTTACGTTGACTTCCATTCACTTCAACAGCTCAACTCTTACCCTACCCCTAAGCATCACAAACTACACCTAACAAAAAAAGCAGCATCCCCCCACCCCCATGGGGACCAAGAAAATGTCCCCACAAAAAGCAGTGGTCCCCACAAACCCACAATGTAGACAGAAATAGGACCCCACAAGGATATAAAAACCTGGTTCACACACACACACACACACACACACACACACACACACAGAGTTCATTTTGTTTTTACTTAAAATCCAAAATAGTTTGTTTTAAAAGAGAAAGGCATCCAATCCAGAAGGTAGCCAATGCTCGACAGCCGTCTGAATTCAAGATATTAATATGAAAGTGGAAGATGGCTCTATTTTTTTCTCTAATGTTGCTGAAGCTGAAAATGGTCGGGGAAGTTTCTACGTCTGACAACTTCCTTTGTACAGGTGCAGGATTTGACTACGCTTCTTGAGCGGGTCAGGTCAGACCTCCAGGTTTGTGTCTCCCTCATCCAGGATCCCAGGAAACTGAAAGACAACATTTTGATGATATACAGCCGATACGCCTCAGGCACAGAGAGTGTAAGAGCCGATTGTCGAGTGTTAGTTCGATGCATGTTGTTGACAGGATCGGTGAGATTGGACGACCCTGCGCGAGACAAGCTGATGTTTTTTTTTTCTAGGCAAAGAGGATCCTTGCAGTTGATGAGGGTGTGTGCTCCCAATGTAGTCAACTGGAGATGACTGTTGGCAGTCTTGAGAAGAAGCTGGTCAAATCTGCTAAGGAGCACGAGGATGTCTACACCAGGATGATGAAGGTAAAGACTACAGTCAAAGATCAGTGTTTCCCCCATGTTTATTGAACTGGGCGTTATAGGAAGGTCTGGTCTCAGTAGCGGCTGGTGAAAGAAATTCTTGGTGGGTCTGATGCAGAGGTGGGCCCAAGAGTTTTAAGAACAGAACTACTTCGATATATATTTAGTCAAGTAAAAGTAAAAATAGATTACTTCGTAGTGAAAGAGTATTCGGTAAAAAGAATAGATGATCAAAACATCAATCATTTGATATTTAAAAATTACATTGTCAGACAGCAAAATATATATTTATGTGCTAAATTTGGCACTTTAAAGATCCATATTTTAGTTATTCATATAAATAAAATTACAAAATGACAAAATCTGGCAAAAGAAACCGTTTTCTGAATTTCTTGTTTTTAAGTTCATCACTGGCCCCCATCCAGCCCTATTTAAATACTTCCTGGATTCACCCCTGCTCAGCAGTCTTGACAATTACTAGCATAGGACTTTGTCCCTTTTTCTTTAATGTCACTCGTATATTTAAGATTCAGCACATTATGATTCGCCAGACTGCAGGTTTTTTCTCTCTACGAAGGGAGTCAACTCCCCACAGATTTAAAAGTATCTTTCTTGGAATATGGAACCATAAGACGTTTTGATTTTTTAAAAATGTCAGAAGCCAATTTTTTAAGGTGGCATTCATGCAGTCAAATTCAGTAATTTAATCGTCCAACTGATTAGATTTTCTGATAGTATTTTGTTTATGTTTTAAAAAAAATATCAATCTGATTAACAGATTAAATTGTAAGTTGTGTATTCCTAATGTATATGCAGGGTAAATAAGCCTGGAAATACTTTGTCCCTCCCCTCTCACATTTGGTTAGAACACATCCTTGGTTGACGATTCAATTTGTACTAAAGTTAAGCAATGTTTATTTTTAGCAATACGCCTAACAAAGGGCTAAAATCACGTCCCGAACTCTTAAAACAAAACATGTATGGATAAACATGCGAAGTGGATGAGACTAACCTTCAACATATTAATCAGCTGCTAATGATGTCTTTGTTCTCTGCAGGACAATGTGGCTCTTGTTACCGAAATCAACGAGCTCCGTAAGGCGCTGCACGCCGAGCGGAGCAAGGAGAAAGCAAAGTTCAGCAAAGCCTCCTTCAATAGTCCAGGTCACATCCCACTTCAAAACGAAGGAGCTGAAGAAGAAACTTTACAAGGTGGAATCAACTGAGCCCCTCCTTGTTTAACGTTTACATAGAAAAATAAAAAAAAAGAGGATTTTTATAGGTGAAATCTACATTTTCTACCTTGTACTTCAACTTCTAAAAATTCGGGGAACACTTTATATGAAGGGTTGTGCATAAGACTGACATGGCACTGTCAGAAAACTGAAGGAGTCTTCATGAATGTTTACGACTGTTGTCATGAAGTGTCATGCTGTAAATAATGACACTTTTAATACAATTTTTAATGCAACTTTTTACTTACCGTATGACACTTCATGACAACTCAAACATTCATGAAAACACCATCATGTTCTGACAGATGTTACAGTCCTGCTCACCATTATTGGCACCCCTTCATGATTTGCATAGCTGAGTGAATATCTTCAGAAATAAATGGAAATGTTCAAAACTTATATCAGGAGGATCTTTCAATTTGAGGTCCAAAGTAATCTAACAAAGACATTTACCATTTCAACATAAATATTTTAATTCCAAAGGACAAAACAGAAAACCAGCATGTGCTCTAATATTGACCCCCCTCTTTAATATTTGGTTGAACTGCCTTTGGCAGCAATGACGGCCTCCAAACGTTTCTTATATTCATCTAAAAGCTTCTTGAGTTTCTCAGGTGGCATTTTCTCCCACACTTCTTTTGCAATATGCTCAAGCTCTTGTACATTTGCAGGGTTCCTTTCTCCAATGGCAGATTTCAGATTTCAGCTCCACCCAAAGATTTTCAATTGGACTGAGATCAGGACTCATTTGCTGGCCATTTTAAAACAGTCCATTTTTTCCCTCTCAACCACACCTGTGTGTTTTGGGTTGTTGTCTTGCTGGAGGACCCAGGATCTTCACCGCAAACCAAGTTTCCTTACACTGGGCAAGACATTTCGCTCTAGAATTCCTTGATAATCTTCTGATTTCATGATGCCTGTGATACAGTCAAGGCCTCCAGTACCAGATGCCGCAAAGCAGCCCCACAGCATTATGGATCCTCCACCATGCTTTCCTGTTGGTATGGTGTTCTCATCTTTAAAGGCTTCATTGCGCCGCCTGTAAACATACTGTATGTGTGATTTACGGAAAAGCTCCACTTTTGTTTCATCTGTCTATAAAACGTTGTCCCAGAAGGTTTGTCCAGCTTCTCTTTGTCGAAGATCAAACATTCTTTTTTATGTCTTTTCTTCAGCAATGGGGTCTTCCTTGGCCTCCGCTCATAAAGCCCCACTTTGTTTAGTGTGCGGCATATGGTACTTGTTGAAACAATCACAGCAGACTGCTCCAGGTTGGACTTTAGATGTTAGACATGGTGTTTTTTCCACCATTCACACCAACCGTTGAGGACTTCTGTCATCAATTTTTCTCTTCCCCCCACGTCCAGGGAGGTTCTTGACCGTTCCATGCCTGGAAAACGTCTTAACATTACGCACTATTGAAACAGGGTACCAAGGTCTTTGGAGATGGCTTTATACCCTTTGGAGGTCTTGTGCTTGCAAATAATAGCATTTCTGATGTCCTCAGACAGCTCCTTTGTCTTTACCATTGTCACATGTGGAGATGAACTAACAGGTGGCTTTTAAAGCACCAACATGATTATTCATTGGTTAATTCATGAGGCAGTCCATCACAAGTGATCTTTATGTGTGATTTGCAACAGGTGAGCCAAATTGGGTTTTCATATTGATTTGCAGCAAAGGGTGCCAATACCATTGGCATGGTAAAAATGATGTTTTTCTTCGTTTTCCTCATAATGTTTATCTTTTTAAATGTTTTTTTTTTTATTTTTTATCATTTGCTGTTTTGCATCAAGCTATCAGCAGTAAAATGTTTCACTTGATGAATTTCCTTCAGTAAATATTCCATTATAGGTACTTAAACTTCATGGGTGCCAATAATGGTGAGCAGGACAGTATGTCAGTCTTATACACACCTCTTCAAATAGTGTTGCCAAAATGTGTAAAAAAAAAATAAAAATAAACATCCAGAGTTTATGTACAAACTATAATAAGCAAATTAGATTTTTTAATCTCAATGAGTTTTTCTCTTCTAGTTAAATGAAGGTTAGAAGCAAAACCAGTTGCATGTAACTTTCCAAGCAGTGAGGATGTAGAAAAGTGATTTTACTGCAGGAGCAGGACTCGCCTCAAACTGGTTCTTGTGATTCTGTATTCATTTAATGAGTCAAAACAGATCCTAACTTAATCTGAACATTTGTCAAAAACACATTAAACCTTTTCTAATATTCATTTCTTGTAAAATACAATTGTAGCAAAGAGAGAGGGTAAAGACAAGAAAAATGGGGAGAAAAAATGTTGACAGAAGTTATTTCACTCAGCCAACCAGACAGTCAAGTTGATTTACAAAGATGATTAAATAAAAAAACTAAACAGACAGAAGGAAAAAACAAAAAAAACAAGTTAGACACATGGAAACGTTAGACATCTTGGTGAAGTTTCAGGTCTGTAATGTGCATCTCGATCCTCTTGTGAAGACCATCCATTGATGTTGACAGGGTGTCATACAGCGCCTGGAAACAGGAACATGTTCCACCATGAAGCAGGGCTCTAAGCCAAGTTCTCTAACTTTTTTTTTTTTTAACCAACATTTTTCTTTTTTAGATTCAACAGTCAAGTCGGGCACACCCACATTTTCAACTGCATCACATTTAACAAGATAACTTTGAGAAAAAAAATCCCTGTCCAGAAAAAGGAACATGACTTGTAAACGATTAATCTGTCAAACTCAGTTGTGTTTGAATCACAATTGTACAAGACGGGTATCTTACTGAAAAAGTGTTTAAAATAGGTGAAATTTAAACATCTCAAGATAAAAGAATCTAAACTATAAAGTGCAACTATAAGTACTTTTCTAACCCAAAACCCAAATATTACTATTAATTGCTTAACGGTAAATTGTTAAAGGTTAATTTATGTTTTTCAATTATGACTTTTTTTTGTTAAAGGTTTTTTTTGTTTTTTCCTGGGAGTACTTTTGACTTGTTTTTGTCCCAAAAAAGTTTGGACACCCTTGATATAACAGTTTCACTCAGAGGAGTGTGTAACAAAACTCGAGAACTGGAACAATTCTTCCTGGTTTGTTTGATCCAATTTCTGGTTTCCTCCGAAACTGCAGAAGCCTTGGATTTCCAACGAAGGAGATTCAGTTTGACGTACTTCTGTCTGACTGCAGCACTCGTCCCCTAGTGGTCAGCCAGGTACTGGATGTAAAAGATGTAGACGAACGACTCGATTCTTTTGAACGATTCTGTGCTGTGAACAGTAGGACTCAATTCCCAGCTGGTGAGAACTGTTCTTTGTTTACGACTTTGCCTGCTTATAATGCTCTGCTCGCACATCAACAACTATTGTTATTTTATTTAATTAAAAATTATGTCATCAGCAGATCAATAGAATAGATAAATACAATTGGTAGAAATTGGGATAATTTTATATTCAATGGCGCAGAAGAGGACTTTTGTTTTTGGCAAAGCAACTCAAGCCTATTATTCTTCTATCTTGTTTCTAAATTACAAATATGCCTAAAAATGTTAATACATTTTTAGGCATATTTGAGGTAAAAAACAACTTATTATTATTTTTTTATTTTCATATATTTTACATTAAAAAGACTAAAATCCACACTTACAGAATCTGTTAATAACTCAACATGCCGGGAGTAGAGTGTTCATGATGATTTTGTTCTGTCCTGTTGTATTTACTAAATAGCATGAATGAACAAAGTGAGTTAAGAGACTGATTTTCATTTCAGATTGCATATATTATGATGCATTTTTGTGGGGTCAATTTCGAGTCAGGTGGTCTGTTAGTTTTTATTAAATGGTTTAAGAGATCCTCAGCATGAAAATGTTTGCAAACCACTGGTTTAGAGGAATCATTAGGTTTGGGCCTAATGAGGGTCATTGGTCTGCAGGGAGACTTTCACTGTTTTTTAGTTATTTCCTGGAATGACTGGCTGTTCCGGTGCCATCTCAGATTTCTTTTTTTTTTTTCTTTTTTTTTTTAAGTAGTACCACTGAGAAATTTGGATGCGCTCTGGAGCCCCACAAAGGATTCCCCCTTAAACATCAGAAGTACCCCCATCATCAACATACCTGGGCCTTCTCCGTCTCTTTGCTGCAGACGTCTCTCAGGCTCTTGATCTTGGCCTTCAGCTGACGGGTCTCTCCGGTGATCACTTGGATCTTATCCGCCATCTCCTCGCGTTTCTGGTGGATTTGGTTGCACTGCCTGGAGAACAGCCGGTGTTAGGTTGTCAAACGAATGCTTTGCTCAGGTTAATTTTACGGGTCGTGACGTTTGAGTCGGTACCCCAACACTTCTTGGACATGCTGTTCCGTCGTCTCTCTTTTTTTCTGCCTGCGGATGTTCTGTTTGCACTCCTTATCCAGCTTCATGCCCAGAGCCCTCTTCAGCTGGACCTCCTCGCTGCACAGACTTTTCAGCTCCTTTTGCATCTTCTCACTTTGAACTAACAGCTCCTGGTACTGTTGACATCCAACATAAAAAAAAAAAAAACTTTAAATATTGTTTCCCCTTTACCCATTTCTACTGTGTGTGATCTACAGTGAACATGAGGTCACATTTCCACACTCTGACAGCTGTTCTGTTCATATTTTGTTATGCCACAACCACAAACTGTTTTGTTGGAGTTTCATCCAGAAGAGCAACCAAGTGACTGAATAATTGTTAAGTGAATGGAAAAATGTCTTTACAAATAAAAATATGAAATGTGTGGCATTTATTGTGTAGAATCGTCTTCTGGCCTCAGGCGTGTCTCTTCTAGCTTGGAACATCTACACACCCAACGATGGCTCAGTCAGATAGATCGTCTCTGACAGAGATGGAAGCTTAGGGATTTGAAACCCAGGAGGATGTGAGAGTTGAACGTACCTCTTCCTGACGCAGCCTGGTGTTGTTCATGCTGCTCTCCAGGTCCTGCAGCAAGCTGTTCATCTGCTGGAGCTCAGCCTCAGTATGGGCCACGCTCTGCACCCTGTTCTGCATCTCCACCACATACTCGTCTGTTTCTGCCTGAAAGTTTTAAAAAATGAAAAAAAAAAATCAAGCAGGTGTGCAAGAAATCCCAACATATTGGCTCTGATTGTGTATGAGGGTTGTATTTCTATGTTATTATAATTACACAAAGTCTTCTGTTACTCAGATTGTTCATATACTTGACTAAACACTTCAGAAACTGCTATGATGTGACATTAAGATCAGGTGCCCCTCATCTTTATTTCTTCTTCTTCTGTGGTATTGTTTTATCCATTCATTTGCGATTTTAGGCCACAACCTTTTGTAATGTTGTCCTACAGAAGTTGGTTATTTTTCACCCAAATACTTCCAGTTCATAGAGTTGACTTTAGATTGTTATAAACTTTTATTTTATGCAGGATTTGGTGTAGGCGGCCAATGACTTGGTTTCCTGTTTGTCGTTCGTCAGAATAAATGGAGAACTGTCCTCCAAGACGGTTTAATCCTTCAACGAGTAACCAGCACAGTGCAGGAAAGATTGAGTTACATCTGCAGACCAAACACTTTCCTACTTACTATGGAGTTCTTGATTTTCTTTGCAGCTTCCTTCATCTTCTCCTTCTGGCTCTTCAGCTCCTCTGGAGACTCCACGATCTGAGACTTGAGTTTGGTGATATCCTCTTTCAGGTTACTGACGTCCACCTTCACTTGGGACTGAAACACAGACACACACAGACACACACGTTTAATGACACGGCAGAGACTCGACGAGCTTAGACATACGAGTCCGGATCACATACCAGCTTCTGTGTCTTCTCTGCTATTTTGGTTTTCCACTCTGCAATGTTATCGTTTTTGACGTTCTGAAAGGAAAATGACAGTGTCAGACTTTAATTTAACACACACTCACACACCACAACTTCGGCCGTGTGTGTCCGTGTCAGTGCCTACCACTTCCTGGTATTCATGCACGGTGGTGGCCTGCAGCTCAGAGAGAGCGGCAGCCAGCTCGTCTGCCTCGGCCTGCTGTTCTGGTGGGATGGTCCTGGGTCAGGATGAGACGGATCAGAACACGTCACACTGTTCCCGTTTTTTTTTTTTTTTTTTCCCCCCGCCCAAGCGTTTTTCAATACGGTTTCAAACGCAATGACTAGCAGCTTGTGTTTATGTTGGAACGTTCTTTGCCTTTTACATAGAAAACAACGATTAGACGGCATCGGCTTGCTCTCAGGTTGTTATTTTAACTATATTCATATGGTTTGTTAAATATTCAAATGTACTTAAAATATACCTTTACTGAAGTTCAAACCTTTTTTTTTTAACTTCTTTCTTTGATTGCTGATTATCAATCTTTAAGACATCTTGCCATCTCCAACTTTGGCTGATACCAGAGTTTCCCCCACTGTATTATAAGCCTGGCGGGCCACCAGGCTTCACATTGCTTATTTAAGATTTTTTAGTTGGTGTTCAGGTATTAATCTTCCAATGGCACATAATCATTTTCAAATTTCATGTCAACTTTAAACATTTTTAAACCATGACGGGCGAGCACCCAACCACCAGGTTTAAGTTTTCTGGGGGAAACCTTCCAATACAATATTTTTTTAGTTTTAAGTGTTGGTAAATATAGCAAGAAAATCGCTGAGCTGGTAACAGCAAAACCCCCAAAAGATCTGAACATGTTCAGGAGAAGACTTACGTTAGCTGCTCAATCTTCTTCTCTGCTTCCCGGTTTCCTCTGGTGTATGTCTGCAGTTTGTCCATATCCGCCCTCTAACAACAGGGGAAACAAACAAACTTTCAACTTATTGTACTACTTGTGACTAAAGCTTTTTGGGTTGATTCAGTATTGCTAGAAATCTGAATTAAACTGGCGTACTAAAAGCCTGGATTGGACTGTGACAGAGCAACACAAAGTAGTACAGTTGTGGTCAAAAGTGTACATACACTTGTAAAAAATCATAATGTTATGGCTGTCTTGAGTTT